>NC_049205.1:64273347-64288805 GCF_013347855.1 Anguilla anguilla
CGATGTTAATTTAACTCCTAACAGAGTTTATACGGGCCCTGTTGGGATCAAGCTTTCTCAGTCAGAGTACAATTTACTCCATCAGAGTTGATTTAAAACTTCATATTTTCTGGTCTCGCTCCACTCAACTGTATAAAACATATGAGATTAGTCATCAAAGGGCACACCATTACAATACCACTGAAAAATACCGTTGGTGCTCTGCACATTACATCACACAATATTCAGTGTAAAATCAACATTGATAGGGTACTTTAAACTCTGATACTGTACAGAAAGCCTTAAGTACCGTTACAATTCCAGTTTAACTAATCTCTTGCGTTTGTATCCATCAAATTCATTTTGAGCAGTTTGGGTTGGCCAACAGAACGACGAGAGGCTTCAAGATACCATAGAACAACAAAGCAGTTCCAGAGATACGGAGGACAAACGTCAACAATAATATCTGGAATGTAATTAGAGTAATTTAGGAGACAGGGAGACGTTGAATCGAACGCGAATGAGCATAACTTCTCTCACTAATGCACTAATACATCATAATGATTTAAATCGGACTGTTGCCAACTTTTACGAGAGAGAGTTGTGAGGGTCTGTTGTTTGCGCGTCACCAAAATAAACAAAACCTGGTTTGTTCATTTGGAAAAGATAAGTAACGTGTTTGTCTCTGTCGCGTGTGTGTTTGCCAAACACTTTGAGAGGCACCGTCGCCAACCCGAGCCAAGGCAGTCTCCGGTATACTCCGGGAAAGAGACCAGCTGGTTGATCGACTTCATTACGCCGTCCCTGTTTGTGAAGAAGGAATGATTCAGGTCAAGTCAAATTAGTGGTGTGTTCCAAGCTGGAGAATGGAGGGTGATGGTTTTCAAGGAGCAATAGGCAAAACTATCTTCAGGAACTAAGCAGTAGAATACCGCATAATTTTAACATTAGATTTTCCTGACGAGAGTGGTGACCCCATTTAGATCTATTCGGAAGCTAACCAGAGCAGCAAGTAGCTCCCATTTTACAATCGCAATTGTCTGTTGTGAGCAGAGTAACAAACCTCAAACGCAAAAACGTAAGGCTTTAAAACATAGCTTCACTGGCCTAATGGAAATTGTATGACAAGGACACAAAAATGTTTTTGCATTTGGTTAGCGAAATATACTGTATATCGGATCGTTTTGACGGTTGGAGCCCGGCGCGAGCGTAGCCCTTTTAAGAGCTGTTTTGAGTCTACACGTGCTTGCCTTGAAAGGAGGGAGCTGCACAAACACAGACTCGGATCCTTTTGACCGAAAGTAACCCTGGAGCTGCGAGCGGTAGCGCTATAAAAGCACTGAGGAGAAAAAAACGGCACTCTTTATTGCGAGAGACACATCGAGCAGAGTGGACAATAACGGACGGTGACGAAGTGAAGAAAGGGTTTATATTTATTCTTCACTTCGCCAAAGGACTATCTATTTATGCTCAAAAAGGAAACGTTTGGAGATTTCGTGAAAAGGTAAAAATTCTGATTAATTTCTTATTTAGTCGAAGCGTTCTTCGGAGTCTTTGTTAACTCAACTGTGGTATGTACTGGCCATATAAAAAATAATGCAAACTTACATTTTTAAAAATACAAGCTTACTGATTTACGTTTCAAGTGGAAGGGACAGGTTGTTTTGATCGGCTAATTTTTCTGGCAAAAATAAAATACAGAAATATCTGCCGACAGAAGTAAGAGAGGATGCTGTCTTAAGTCCGTGAGCTATGTTATACATAAATGTGATAATTAATCAATTGCATGTGAATACCCATGTCATTTTATGTAGAGGACGCAATATATAAAACCACAGTTAAATGTTACATCTATTTTTTTCTGTTTTGCTGATCTGTGACGCCGTTGACAAAAAAGAGAATGTGTGTGAGAGAGGAAGTGCTTCTGGTTGAACACCGTGTTGAATTTGTAAACCAAGCATCTCGTGCATTGCACAGAGACTGAGGCTGTACCGAATGACCGACAGTAACCCCTCGTGCCTAGACAATGAAACGTCCCCGAGCTTCAAGTTTGGGTGGACATAATTTAATTTTCTTTTGTCAGGCAAATAAGCAATTGCAGAAACTTCAAATTGATTTATTTCGTTTTAAAATTGTAGTGTCATTACATTTTGGTGTAAGTTTGTTTGTTGTGTCATTTGCGGTGAGTTGCAGTTTTTTCTGTATCAAGTAGCTTATACAGAGCATCGACAGTATACTTCATACAGAAAAACAGAACGCGACTAATTTGTTCGCTGTTGTTGTTGACAATTGAAAAGTGAATCACTGAAAAACGTCGAGGAAATTATTTGATACTGTTATTCGAAGGGATGTTGATTGTACAATGGGACGCTTGGCATGAGCTCGAAGACCTTGTGTGTGTATTAAATCCGTTTTATGAAAACGATGCAGTTTTTGAACACTGCAAAAGAACTGTGCATAGCGATGCTCGACAAGGGTGCCGAAATAAACAACAAATTTGATAAAGGAAAAATATTCTTCTCTTCTCCAGGGGCGGCGCTGTTGTTCCGGGTTCTGTCCGCGAAGCGCTGAGTTCATTAATAGCACGGGCTCAGAACGAAATCTTTGCAGTTTTTTTCTTTCCACTTTTATCTTCCCCTTCCACCCGTATGATTGAAAAAAATATATATTATATTGAACTTAGTAATTATGCCGTCTCTCCGACTGGCTTCATGGCGATAGTTATTTTATCTAGATTCTGTACATAAATTATCGACCGAACATCCCGTTTAAAATGTAAAAATAACAGACTGGTGACTGGATAAAGAATAATACCCTATTTGCTGCGTTGAGCTTTCTTTGTATTTTTTTGTTCAGTCTTTTCAAATACTCTAGGCGGTTGGTGGAACGGACTGCCATATATACTAAGGGTCCTGTTATGAATTCAGTCGTGCTGCCGCGTTTAGTTTATCTCGGGTCGCCCAACACTATTATAAGAGCAGCAAACACGTTCACGGTGTCGCGCTGCACGGGCACTGTGTAAAACTATTGACATTATGAATGTTTAAATCCATTCAGACTATTCTTCTAATGGAATCACAGTAACTGCACGGTGTAAAATGTAAATAGGGGTGCATGAAAACCCAGCGCTACACGGCTTGTGCAGGATTTACAGGAAATGGGTTTAATTCGTGTTGCGTCTTCGCTGTGTTTATTGCGAGGCATGGCCATCGGACGAACTGCAATCACCTTTATCGCATCAGATTGACCGCGGGAAACGGTTCCGCGGGAAACGTTCACGGGTTTTACGTGCACTCGTTAATCAGAGTGAGATTTCAAAGGAACCGTTTTGCCTAAGGTTCTTGTGAATGCGTCCTTTCTTTTCTGACTGAAAATAGGATTTTCTAAAATAATCGTATTAATCACACATACCGATGGCTCGGATCCTAACACAATGAAACTGAGTAAAGGTCTGTCATCTTCTCTGTCATTTAGTCAACTTCTCAGTACGATAAAGCACTCAAACTAGGCCATCGGTCCCTTGAGCGTACGGTATGTCACGCTGCGCGAGCGCTGAAGTGGTATATTACTTACCGAGATTAGAAGTATTTCTTCTAAACGGAGAAACCCGACGTAGAGTACACCCACAAGGGTAAAACTAACCCCGGTCGGGTTCGTGCCTTCAGTTCTAGATCTATTCATATTCATAATTAGATCAGCCAAACGACAAAAAAGAAAGAAAGAAAATATATGTATTTATGTGTCTGTGTGTGAGAGAGTATACTTAATATATGTATTTATGAATATGTATTTGAGTGATTAACATAAAATTCACGCAACTTTATCTGCTCGTTTTGTATCGTTTAAATCTATGCTTTTTCATGAAAATATTGATTAAATAAATTTATATAATGTATTTTCAAGCATGTGTATGCATGTATACTGTGTATATATAAATATATTAATGTATTTGTATATATTTCTGCTTTGATGTTGTTTGGTGTAGATTTTTTTTCTACAAAGATAAAACACACACACATCTGTGTAGGAGGTCCTCGATGGCGTATGTCAATGGTCCGATGCATGTTTGTGGATCCAAAAGTCCCTGTGTATTTTTCAGTGCAATATTGTATCAGAGGGGCACCCCCCCCCCCCCCCCCCCCCCTTATAACCCTAACCCTAACCCCCCCCCCCACCCCCTTATAAACACTGTTTGCTGGGACGCTGTCCTCACTTTTTGCGGATAGGGACAGGTGGAGAGACAGGGGTGCACTTTGACCAGGGGACCTTTGAGCACTGCGTTGGTGGGACCCTGGGTCTCTCTCCCTCTCTCTCTCTCGCCCCGGGCTCAGACCTGTCCTCGTGTCGTTGCAGTTGAGTGCAGCGCAGATCCAGGGCAGCCATGTCTGTCTCTACTCAGCTGGGCCTGCTGCTGTGGAAGAACCTCACCTACCGGCGCAGACAAACGGTAAGCCCATGATCTCCCTCTGTGTCCGATTGGCTGCCCGCTCCCTTGCGTTCCCCGCGCCCTCTGTGTCCCCAGGACCTGAGTTCACCCGCCTGGTTAAAAAACCTTTGAAGAGCGGGATTTTTTGGAATCTTTTTTTTTTTTCTTTCCTTTTTTAAAATTCAAAATTCTAAGTCAGTGCTGTAGAAATCCACAGCTTTCAAGGCACCAGCAGTGATTGTGACATCAGCAGTAGAATGTTTGTTTAGAAACATTCTAATCACATATTTGTGATCGTACACCTTATCGGGTGAAATAAAAGTAAAAAAATTCCTGTAACTCCAATAAATTGTATGACACTGTAACTGATGGTCAGGCCTGTTTTTGAGGGCTAACAGAAGCTGTAATGTCATTTTATATTAATATTCAGTCATATACAATGGGCTTCTGTCCTGTCCTCACAAAAAAATAAGCAAATCTCAAGGCCAAGGAAGGTCACAATTGTACATTTTAAATTGTGTGCGTGTTTGGTGCAGCATTGTCAGAACTGAAACCCAGAGCGTTCTTTGTCAGAGTTTCATTAAAGTGGAACTTATATGTTTCCATTTTTGTGTTGGATGTGGGATGTTGTCATGAATCGCTTTGCTTTTTTCTGTGGAATACAAAATATGTTTTACAGTTTTGTATTTTTCTATGGCCTTTTTTACATTTATCTGAATAAAATTTGATGTCACTGAGGGTTGTTTGAGTGCTTTCACGCTGGGGATTGATCTGTCGTTTTAATAAGAGCCTAACCCTTCCATGATAAGCTCCAGGCTCGGAGCCCAAAGTGAGGAATGACTTTAGCCACTGAAGTGCAGGAGGAAGCTTAGCGCATCCTCATATTTACTCGAACCTCTGACCTGAGACTGAGCTCCCTCTCGCAAGCGTAGGGTTTCGTCAGGATGCATTAGTGAGCATTGATCTCCTTCACAGACTCTCTGTCAATAAAATACTTGGCACATTAAAAAAAAAAAAAATTCTGTCAGAGTTATTCAGCCATAGGATTTTGTGAGCAGTCCTCCTGTACCCCCACACCCACCTGCCCCCCCCCATAAGGAGAGGACATGTAGGGTGCGACAGCTGCGGTTGAATAAGGGTAGCAGATGTAGGGGGGCTGGTCTGCTCCTCGCCCCCAATCTGGTCTGGGGGGAAGGGGGGGGGGGGGGGGCAGTTGATGAGCGCTTCAGTGGATTGCAAATGCCCCTCCCACCCCCTCCCCCATAGCAGATCATCAGCTTCTGTTACCCCTCCCCTTTGTGAAGCAATGGACCTATTTTTTTATTTCTTATTTTTCTTCACTCAGTGTTTATTGTGTGAACGTGCCCCCTCTTATCCCCCCCCCCACGCAGAGTGCAGTCCGGTTCGCGGGGTCTTGCTTGTCTGTGTGTGTAAACACTGCGTACTGATACTGTAGGTAAACAGCTGGTCTTGCTTTCACAGAAAACTTGCCAAGAACTGGAGAACTGTGCTGATGTGTCACTCTCCCCGTCTCTCTCTCTCTCCTTCTCTCTCTCTCTCTCTCCCCCCCTTCCTCACTGATTCCATTTCTCCCTTCTCCCTCCACCCATCTCTCTCTCCGCTCGATCTCTCTCAGTCTCTCTCTGTCCCTCTCCCCATTTCTCTCTCTCTTTCTTTCTCTCTTTCTCTTTCTCTCGCTCTCTCTGTCCCTCTCTGCATTTCTCTCCCTCTCTCTCCAGTTATCTTTATCTGGTAAAGCAATCATACTGCTTCCCCCGTTGAACAGGGCTGTGCTCTCAGTAAGCACTAAACACGCTTGATTGCCCACTTTGTGGAAACTCTTACTGTGTTAATGATATTTCTAATGGAGGTGGACGACAAACCCAAACTGTTACTGTGCAAAACTGAAGAACAGACAGGGGCTAATGACTTGATCGAATGGCTTGAGAATTCCACAGTCACAGGGCCAATAGCACAGAGGCTTTTATAAGGGAAAATGTCTACTAACTGGTTCTGCTGATGGATTTCTGTCTGAAAACTTGTTTGTAGTTCTAATTTTCCCTTTTATCTATTTTATAAACTTCAGTCAAGGCCAGAAACGTTGACCCCGCTCTCTCTCCCCCCCCCCCCCCCCCCCCCTTTTTTTCTCCATCCACCCCTGCAGATCCAGTTACTGGTTGAGATAGTCTGGCCACTCTTCATCTTCTTCATCCTCATCTCAGTCAGGCTTCACTACCCTCCGTACGAGCAGCATGAGTGTAAGTACCCCCCCGGACCCCCAGCCTCACGCCCTGCACCCCCTGTTTCACATGCACATGTCTGATATATGTAATTGCGTGTGTATTTCATACCTAGGGCCGATGGTTCACAGTGGTTCATATCTCTGTGCCGCGTGCAGAACAGCCCAAACCTACTCCTCCGCCATTTTTGAGGGTAGCGTGTTAGCCACGTGTATTTATGCGGCGGTTTTAATTTCGTAATTTTCGTAACAAGATACACTAGATTATCTAGGTGCGTTTCGGGCCAAATAGCCGGTGTAACGTCTGTGAAACAGGAGAGTTTCCACTTGAGTTATAAAGATTTATGGCGAGTTTATGACCCGCTAGTCTTGATTTCCCGTAAGATATTGTGACCCGGTCAGACTAGCCTCCGTAAAGTGGCGGTTATCGGCTAGCGGCTCTCGGAACGTGCGTAGGTTCTGTGCGCTCGCGCGGCTGTGTTATCTACAGCAGCGAAATTAGCACCCGCTGCTCCGGCGCTCTTATCTAGCGGACGTGCGCTGTTAATCTCGCCAATCATCGGATCCTATCTTCCCTTAAAAAAACACGGCGAAATGAACGCAGCTCGGGTTCGTTTACGCATTAAAGCAAATAAATTCAGTTGTCAAAATCAATGTGACCCTTGGCCAGACCTTAAAAAACAACAAAAAAAAAAACATTTAAAATAGTTTTCATTTACCGAATGAATCGCCGGATCGTCTTATTTTTGTTTGTCAGCCCAAGGCCGTTTCGTCAGCGTCGGTCTCTCTCAGGGCAGCCCACAGTTTTGTGCTGGTTATTTTGTTTTGCTGTTTTGATTAGTTTGGCCGTGATCAGTTGAGCTCTCAAGGACAAAAAAACAAAAACCCCACAGATACTGGGGGCGGACGATGAGACAATAAAACGTAGTTTCTCGCCCGTCACGTAGAGAGTTTACTGTGGCCCGAAATGGCCTCCATGGACCCTCACACACGGAACTGAAACCAGGTCTGACGGCTAGTTCAGCCGTTCCCAGGCTCTAGTAAAGACCGAATGACCTGTATGAAAGTGAGAGTTGATCTGACTGCTTTAATCTCCTGGGTTGTTTCATTTCATTCTTCAAAGTGTGCACGCTGACTTGGTATGGCTTCAGTATGACCAACAGTGTCTAATTAAGAGCAATTAGTATACATTCCAAAGCCAGAATAAAAATGGACTGAAATGAAATGAAAACCTGCATAAACAGCCTGACCCTATGGGGGGGGGGGGTTATTTATGTTTCATTGCCCATCCTTATCTTATCATGAACATTCTCTGGGTGTGACATGTTAACGGGCCTGGCCCTTCCCAGAATGCTCCTTGCCCATGTCTGTGACTTTCATTGACAGAACTCTGCGAGTCATAGCCCATGTGACACGATATCTGATACGTTCCGGAACGGACGCAGTCCCTTGTGTTCTGCTTGCTGGGGAATACGGCGGCTGAACTGGTTATCCTTCAGTTTATCCTCTGGTTCGGCTGCTATTTAACTTTTTGGTGTTGTTCAAATGGAGGGGGGCGGGGAGGGGGTGGTAGAGTTCTACGGAAGAACACGGTGACCTTCCTGTGTTGAGTGCTATTACTGAGGTTTTCCGGCTGGCTTTTCTGTCGCGGTTTTTGCCCATTCCTGTTTTGAGTCAGAATGGAAAGGGAAGCTTCTCCCGGGCGGGGTTTCAGTTCTGCTAAAGAACTGGCCAGCTCCCTTTTAAAGGAACACAGACAGAAATAATGTCTTGGGTGTGAATCACGCTGAGAACCAATTACATAAACCAGAACGGTGGCATTGTTGGCTCAACGGCTTCCGTTTTCTTTATCCTTTGAGGCAACACGAAGGCTCTCTTCAGCAAGAAGGGCTGTGAACTCATCAGGTGAAGTTAGAAAACCTGACAGACTGAAAATCAAGCATTTTATAATTTAAGAACAGGTGTTTGGTGAGATTCCTGCTATTTGACACAAATTTCCCACAAACCCCAGCATGTCCCCTTGATATGTTTGACTGTGGAGAGCGAAGCTGGGTGGGATCTCGTGGGCTGACCTTGCAGGGTAAAGGCACGGATTCCTGCCGCAGGTGTCTGGGTTATCGGGCCTCTGTTTGCTTTTGCAGAACTCCCGTTGGCAGTCTTAAAGTTGACTGATAGCGCTCTCGCTTTTATTTATTTTGGGCTTCTCACACGGGCCGCGGGTTTTTTTTTTGTATGTGGAGGCACAGCTCCTGGGGGCAAAGGTGGAACAGTTTGGTGAGCCAGTTGTTTGAGTCCTGGGGGGGCGATCGGGGTGAGGGGGGGTGAGCCCATCTCTGTTGGCATGGCGATAAGGCCATCTGAGAGCGCAGAGTTTCCCGTTTGGAGCCGGTCTGCCTGCCTGCTCTGTCACTCTGTTTCTGACTCACTGAAGCTGTTTCTGTTGCGCCGTGAAGTCATGGCTCTGTCAGTGTGACATCATCGCGTAGCTGCCACCCAGCAGTGATGTCAGGGGCTGAGAAGAGTCACTGTGACATCACTTCTCATCGGGTCTGTTGCGGACAGATTGATAAAAATGTAATGATAAAAACCAGGTTCATTATGCATGTTGACTTTCTGTGGTGCTGCTGTTAGTATTTCTTTTGGGAGGGGGTGTGGGTGTGGGGGCATTGCCATGGATACTGTCCCATTGCGTTGGCACTCAGTGCTTTGCTCTGTCCCGCTGCAGGTCACTTCCCAAACAAGGCCATGCCCTCTGCCGGCACCCTGCCCTGGGTGCAGGGCATCATCTGCAACGCCAACAACCCCTGCTTCCGCTACCCAACGCCCGGAGAAACCCCTGGGGTGGTGGGCAACTTCAACGACTCCATGTGAGCACCACACCTCTCCTCTGTCTGTGGCATGGTGGTGATAAGGATGAGGATGATGAGAATGAGAATGATGATGATGATGGTGATGATGGTGGTGATGAGAATGAGGATGATGATGATGATGATGATTGTAATGATATTAATAATAATGGTGGTGGTGATGAGAATGAGAATGATAATGAGGATGAGGATGAGGAGAATGATGAAGGACGATGATGATGGTGATGATGATGAGAATGATGATGTTTTGTGACAGAATGCATTTTAGTGCATTTGTGCTCGTCCCCGTCTGTGGTTCTGTGGGGCATCTGTGGTTCTGTCGGGTGTTACGTTACAGGCATTTAGCAGACGCACTTATCCAGAGCGACTTGTCTTGGGTGTCTGTGGTTTTGTCGGGTGTCTGTGGTTCTGTCGGGTGTCTGTGGTTCTGTCGGGCAGTCTCAAAGTTGCGTTTCTCCTCAGAATCTCCCGCCTGTTCATCGATGTTAAGAAGATCCTGCTGTACAGCCAGAATGACAGGAGCCTGGAGGGGTTCAAGGGCCTGGTCCGAGCGCTGAGGAACATGCAGAAACACACCGCAGGTACGGCCCCGCCCACACGCCAGGCCACGCCCCCCTGTGTCACCGCCGGGTGACCTGCCAATACAGAGATGAACAACATTACACTGTTTATTTTAAGTATGTAGGTGGACATGAATTTGAGAGTGTTTTCTGCCAATTACCAGAAGGAATTTGTGTTGCCATGATGCCTTCACAGCTGTGTGTGGCCAGTGTTGGGCCGTGGGTGTTTACAGTAGTGTGGAGCGCGTTCAGAGAATGCCGCCCCCCCCCCCCCACACACACAGGGATATTCAGTATGCAGTCATATGAACAGGGCTGAGGTTACGTACATAAAAATGGCATCAGAGTGGGGGGGTGGGGGGGTGGCAGAGGTGTTGGGGGGGGTGTGATCCAAATGATGTCTGGGGGAAGGGGGGGGGGGGCGAGGGTGCAAACATGAGGACGCCAGCTGGGTTTCTCTCTATTTTCAGCTGAGGGTTTCTGACCGTACCTCCATCTGTGCTCCCCCCGAAATCTAAGAGGGGTAAAGCACACCAGTGGGTCACTTATGCAAGCGGGCGAGGGGCGAGGGGGGGGGGTCACTGGGTTTGGGGAGAACCGGACAGGGCAGGACTGAAGACACAGCGCCCCCTGTGGCCACTCTCTGCGCTGCCGCTGCTGTAAATTACAGAAAAGGCATGCCGTTGCACACACCCTTCTGAACAGGAAACAGGAAGCAGGAAGCAGATTCTTAACTGCTCTCATAATCGGCGCTGTCTGCAGTCGTGGCAACGCTCACCCCCCCCACCCGTGGGTGTTACCCTGGACCCCCCTGCTGCTGGAGAGGGGGTGCGGGGTACCCCGTGTTTGTGACGTTTGGCTGCCTGTTGGTACCCCTGGAACTGGGTCATTAAAATAACGTTTAGCTTTTAATTTAAAAGAATCTCAGGGAAGGGGTTAGTTTGGTGTGTATCAAACGGCAACCTGATCAAAGCACTGTCCATCAGTGCATTAATGACGTTGAAACCTAAATATTACCCTTTAATTTTTAAAAACTCAATATTCCTGTTTTTTTTAAAAATTGGTCTTCTTACATTTCTAATCAGATATGCTGAATAATAAATCAGAACCGCCAGGTCAAGGACACGAGTCCTCTGACTGAAACCGAAGGAAGTATGTGTTGATGTAGCGTTTGGCATTATTGCTCCATATCCAGTGTGTGTATGTTATATATAAAATGGAATGTGTTTTTCCATTTGCGAGCCGAACCCTGTCATTGAACGTGGAGGCCATTTGCTTACATATTTTTCTCAAGCTTGGAAGCTGGCCCGTTGGCACGGAAATGGTTTCCATCCATAAACATTTCTGGGCAGGAGGAAGTCTGTAACGTATTTATAATGCATTACGCGTATTGTAACGTGTGTAGAATCCTCCTTATTGTTTGTTCCATATTTTAGCGTGTGTTTTAATTTGTACCGCGGAGGCCTGCCGTGTTTGGTAAAACTGAAGCGCGTGTGCGGAATCTTCAGTAGGAAGTGGGGCAGGCTTTTCATTAGAGAGCGCAGGCTTTGCACACAGGCCGCTGTCTCTGTTCTTATTAATAGAAAATGGGCTTCCTTGCTAACGGGAGGGCTTGCGTAACTGAGGCATAATTGCCGCCATTGCTAAATGGTAAATGGACTGCATTTATATAGTGCTTTTATCCAAAGCGCTTTACAATTGATGCCTCTCATTCACCAGAGCAGTTAGGGATTAGCTGTCTTGCTCAGGGACACTTCGACACGCCCAGGGCGGGGATCGAACCGGCAACCCTCCGACTGCCGGACAACCGCTCTTGCCTCCTGAGCTATGTCGCCCCCTTTAGCATTCCCGTTAGCATTCCCGTTAGCATTCCTGTTAGCATTCCCGTTAGCATTCCCATTAGCATTCCCGTTAGCGTTCCCGTTAGCATTCCCATTAGCATTCCCGTTAGCATTCCCGTTAGCGTTCCCGTTAGCGGTGCGGAGCCTCTTTAACGCACTGCTAATGGGCTTGTGCAGCAGGGTGGCCGTGTAGTATAAAGGTCAGAGAACTGGACTTGGAGCCTAAAGGTTGCAAGTTTGACCCTGGCATTGGGTCCTTGAGCAAGGTACGTAATAGGTTAAAGCTCAAAGGTTAAAGGTCAAAAGCTGTATAGATATGAACATGCAGAAAGATTAATAAATAAAATAGTGTGCGTCTGCTAGATGCTAGTAATGTGAGTGATGTAATGAGTAACCACAGAGCTTTCTGCTGAGTGTTTGCCCTCATGCACGTCGTTGAGTTTTGAAATCGGAGATCCAAATTTCACTTTCTGACCCTGGCCTGATGGTCTCCATAACGGCTGAAATTTTCTCCCAGGATTGGCAAGACTAGAAGGCAGCCGTTTCAGCCTATCAGGCCTGTGGTGATTGGCTGAAATGGCAGCTTTAGTGTTTAAGACCTGTAGTGATTGGCTGAGGTGGCAGCTTTAGTGTTTAAGGCCTGTGGTGATTGGCTGGGGCAGCAGCTTTAGTATTCAAGGCCTGTGGTGATTGGCTGGGGCAGCAGCTTTAGTGTTTAAGGCCTGTGGTGATTGGCTGAGGCAGAAGCTTTAGTGTTTAAGGCCTGTGGTGATTGGCTGAGGCAGAAGCTTTAGTATTTAAGGCCTGTGGTGATTGGCTGAGGCAGAAGCTTTAGTGTTTAAGGCCTGTGGTGATTGGCTGAGGTGGCAGCTTTAGTGTTTAAGGCTTGTGGTGATTGGCTGAAACAGTGTGGCGCTCTCACATGATCGCATGCCCGCTGTTGCTCGCCCCTCCCAGATTGATTAGGGGAGAGAGTGGAATTGAGTAGCTGGTGAGGAATCTGAAATGTTATTTTGCAGTGGTTCAGGGTTCTCACAGTTATTCAACTTTTCCCTCTAAGCCCTTGTGTCAAAACCTGCCCTTCGATCAGCACTGGGCCAGGATTGGGTCAGTGCAGGGCCAGGATTGGGTCAGTGCTGGGTCAGTGTGGATTTTTTCATTTGGGGTAAATAAAATCTGGGTCCCCTGCTGGACGCCGTTATTTTAGCAGCTCAAATGTACAAGTTTGTTGTTTTTAATATCAGCTAAACAAACTCTTCAGTGGCTAAACAAAAGATCACAGAGGGCATATTACAGCTGCTGTTTTATGAGCAGTCCCAAGGGGGCTTCATTACCTGCCTTCTGAGAGAGAGAGAGGGAGAGTGGGAGGGAGAGAGAGAGAGAGAGGGGGGGCAGAGAGAGAGAAGGAGAGAAAGAGAGCGGGACAAAGGGAAGGAGGGAGAGAGAGGGAGAGAGAAGGAGAGGGAGAGAGAGAGAGAGAGAGAGGGAGAGAGAGAGAGGGGACGGGACAGGCGGGCGGGCGCCGTGCTCCAGGAATCCTGCGCCTCCTGTTTACCATCCCGTTCCTTGTTTGGGGCATCGCTGGGACACGCTTCCCGCTTTTGTTCTGCGTCCGCGACCAGCGCCGATGATGGGGGGGGACGGGCGGGGGGGGGGTTTAACCGCGCGGAGCCGATGGGTCACACGGGTCTGCTGGCTCCTACCGGAGAGGAAACACGGCGATGGCGAGGGCAGAGGGTATCGGAGAGGAAACGCGGCGATGGCGAGGGCAGAGGGTATCGGAGAGGAAACGCGGCGATGGCGAGGGCAGGGGGTATCGGAGAGGAAACGCGGCGATGGCGAGGGCAGGGGGTATCGGGGAGGAAACGCGGCGATGGCGATGTGTCCTCTGGGCGGG
This sequence comes from Anguilla anguilla, assembly GCF_013347855.1. Classification (NCBI taxonomy): domain Eukaryota; kingdom Metazoa; phylum Chordata; class Actinopteri; order Anguilliformes; family Anguillidae; genus Anguilla; species Anguilla anguilla. The sequence goes on from NC_049205.1 coordinate 64,287,157, forward strand.
GAAGGCTCACAGGATTACCGCTCATTAGAGCTGCTCTCTGGAGCCAGGGAGGGGCTCTGGGACATATTTAATGCCCCCCCCCCCCTTCCCAACCCACAACCACTCCCCTCTCAATCCGATGCTTCATGTAGCGGTGTGGGAGTGAGTGAATGGGGGGGGGGGGCTTAGCAATGTGGGATAGAGGCTAATGCCCGACAGTAACCCCTCAGAGAGAGAGAGAGAGAGAGAGGGGGGGGAGGAGGGAGGTATGGAGGGGGGGAGACAGCGGCCGAGAGAGACGGGGAGGGAGAGACTGAGAGAAAGGGAGGGAGTAGGGAGACAGAGAGGAGAGGAGAAGGAGAGAAGAGAGAGCCCCACTGTCTGGATCGCTCTGGTTTAATGAGGAGGTGGCAGTTATGGAATGTTCTACCACGACAGCGGCGGAACAAAGAGCCCCACAGGCCCCCCTGGCAGCCGCCGCTGTCCGCGGCACGCTCACCCCCCCCCTCACCCCCCCCACCCCCCGACCCCCCCACGGGCCACGGTGCAGCGCGTAGGGAACAGTGTAAATCTGCTATAGCCCTGCCACAGCTGCCGTGCTGGTGTTCACCCACACACGTGACATATGATCGCTGTGTGAGCTGCTCTGGATGACGGGGGGGGGGGGGGGTTTGACCCGTAAGTGACCCGGTCCTACGCTGCGACCCCTGGGGGGGGGGGTCAGGTCCCCTTCCACAGCTCAGGCCTCAACTTCTGCTGTTAGCGACTTCATTAGCGGAACTGTTCAGTCGATGATGTTTCAGCCACGTTTCGTGATAAGTTCATGACTGACAGCTGAAGACTGGATCCTGTGTCCGAACGTAAATCCTGTTGTGGTCTAACCTGTGGTTAAACCAGCGTATCTGTGTATTTATGCTGGTTTAGTTAATTAGCCAAATTAGCTAATTCAGCTCATTAGTTCATTTGGCCAGTGTAACTGGTGACCTTAGGGGCCTTAGTTTTAAGGTTGAGGGGGTTGTGTTTGAAGGTTAAGGGGGTTGTGTTTGAAGGTTAAGGAGGTTGTGTTTGAAGGCTAAAGATGCTGTGTTTGAAGGCTATAGAGGTGTTTGAAGGCTAAAGATGCTGTGTTTGAAGGCTGAAGATGCTGTGTTTGAAGGCTGAAGATGCTGTGTTTGAAGGTTATAGATGCTGTGTTTGATGGTTATAGAGGTTGTGTTTGAAGGCTAAAGATGCTGTGTTTGATGGTTATAGAGGTTGTGTTTGAAGGCTAAAGATGCTGTGTTTGATGGGTATAGAGGTTGTGTTTGAAGGCTGAAGATGCTGTGTTTGAAGGCTAAAGATGCTGTGTTTGAAGGTTATAGAGGTTGTGTTTGAAGGCTAAAGATGCTGTGTTTGAAGGCTGAAGATGCTGTGTTTGAAGGCTAAAGATGCTGTGTTTGAAGGTTATAGAGGTTGTGTTTGAAGGCTAAAGATGCTGTGTTTGAAGGTTATAGAGGTTGTGTTTGAAGGCTAAAGATGCTGTGTTTGAAGGTTATAGAGGTTGTGTTTGAAGGCTAAAGATGCTGTGTTTGAAGGTTATAGAGGTTGTGTTTGAAGGCTAAAGATGCTGTGTTTGAAGGTTATAGAGGTTGTGTTTGAAGGCTAAAGATGCTGTGTTTGAAGGTTATAGA
>NC_049205.1:64288905-64293905 GCF_013347855.1 Anguilla anguilla
GGCCTAGATGACAGGCATCCTGATGACATCATTCTGTAGTCTAACATAATGCCCAGATGACAGGTGTCCTGATGACATCATTCTCTAGTCTAACATAATGCCCAGATGACAGGCAACCTGATGACATCATTCTGTAGTTTAACATAAGGACCAGATGACAGGCATCCTGATGACATCATTCTGTAGTTTAACATAAGGCCCAGATGACGTTAAAGGTCTCGCAGCCTGTGGTTTCAGGGTTAGCAGAGCTGTAGGGTTGATATGGGGGTTGGTGTAGGTTATGGATGCTGTGATATGGCCGTGTTACACACAGCTCTGGTGACTCCTGGGTGAAAGGCTAATGCCCCGCTCTCTCTGGTGACTCCTGACTGAAAGGCTAATGCTCCGCTCTCTCTGGTGACTCCTGACTGAAAGGCTAATGCCCCGCTCTCTCTGGGGACTCCTGACTGAAAGACTAATGCTCCGCTCTCTCTGGGTTTGGCAGCGTGCTGAAGGAGATCGACGAGGTGCACCGGAACATGGGCTACTGCCCGCAGTTCGACGCCCTCAACGACCTGCTGACGGGCCGTGAGCACCTCGAGTTCTACGCCATCCTGCGGGGGGTCCCGGAAAAGGAAGTGTGTGAGGTGAGCTTCTTCCTGCCCAGCTGCAGAGGATGATGGGAGCTGTAGTTTTGATTGCTTCCTGTCTAGCTGTGGAAGATGATGGGAGCTGTAGTTTTGGTTGCTTGCTGCCCAGCTGTGGAGGATGATGGGAGCTGTAGTGTTCATTGCATCCTGCCCAGCTGTGGAGCATGATGGGAACTGTAGTTTTGGCGGCGGTATGATGGTGCGGTGCTGTCCCTGCAGGTGGCGGAGTGGGGCATCCGTAAGCTGGGGCTGGTGAAGTACGTGGACAGAGCGGCCGGCAGCTACAGCGGCGGGAACATGCGCAAGCTCTCCACCGCCATGGCGCTGATCGGCTGCCCGCCCGTGGTCTTCCTGGTGAGTACGCAGCACTGTGTGCGTGTGTGCGTGCGTGCGTGCGTGCAAGTGTGTGTGCGTGAGTGCGTGAGTGCGTGCGTGCGTGCGTGCGTGCGTGTGTGCGTGCATGCGTGCAAGTGTGTGTGCGTGAGTGCGTGAGTGTGTGCGTGCGTGCATGCGAGTGTGTGTGTGTGTGTGTGTGCATGCGTGCGTGTGTGTGAGTGTGCGTGAGTGCGTGCGTGCATGCGTGTGTGTGTGTGTGCGTGCGTGTGTGTGAGTGTGTGTGCGTGAGTGTGCGTGTGTGAGTGTGTGTGTGCTCCAGCTCTAACCATAACCCCGCTCTCTCTCTCTCTCTCTGTCTCAGGATGAGCCCACCACCGGCATGGACCCCAAGGCCCGGCGCGCCCTGTGGAACTGCATCCTCAGCATCATCAAAGAGGGCCGCTCGGTCGTGCTCACCTCACACAGGTGAGACCGCCCCTGCCCCCCTTCACTCAGATTCAGTTGAATGAAAATGGAATGTCAGTATGCCCCCTACTGGCAGGTGAATTAAGTGCGCCAGTGCGCTTGTCCCGCCGCCTTGGGTCTGACGGCCATTTTGTCTCCCTCAGCATGGAGGAGTGTGAGGCTCTCTGCACCAGGATGGCCATCATGGTCAACGGCAGGTTCCGTTGCCTGGGCAGCGTGCAGCACCTGAAGAACAGGTGAGAACACCTTACCTGGAGATGCTTTATGAATACACAGCTTGGTGTGACCCCTGCTTTTCTTTTACCCATGCTAATGTGCATGGCTAATGTCTCTCTCTCTTCCACCCTCTCCCCCCCCCCCCCCCCCCCCCCCCCCCCCCGCTCCCCCAGGTTTGGTGACGGGTACACCATCGTGCTGCGGGTGGCGGGTGTGGACCCGGACCTGGGCCCGGTGATGGAGTTCATCGAGGCGGAGCTCCCGGGCAGCGTTCTGAAAGAGAAGCACAGGAACATGCTGCAGTACCAGCTGCCCTCCTCCCTCACCTCGCTCGCCCGCATCTTCAGCATCCTGGCCAAGAACAAGGAGCAGCTGCGCATCGAGGACTACTCCGTGTCCCAGACCACCCTCGACCAAGTACGCCCCCCCACGCCCTCGACCCCACCCCCGCACCCCCCCACCACACTGCCCCCACCCCCCCCCCCCAACCCTCGACCAAGTACGGCCCCCGCCCACACCATGCCCCAGTCCACCTCACGCTCTTCTGTACACTGACCCAGAAATTTAGTCTGTGTTAGCATCAGTCTTGGTTAGGTCAGTCTGTTTTAGCATCAGTCTTGGGTAGGTCAGTCTGTGTTAGCATTAGTCTAGATGAGGTCAGTCTGTTTCAGCATCAGTCTAGATTAGGTAAATCTGTGTTAGCATCAGTCTAGTTTAGGTCAGTGTGTGTTTTTGTGTTCAGGTTAGTCTGGGTTAGTCACCTCTGTTTCCCCTTGCTCTCTCTTTCCAGGTGTTTGTTAATTTTGCCAAGGACCAAAGTGACGAGGACCACTCTAAAGACATTTCAGTGAACAGGAAGGAAGCCGTGGTGGACCTCTCTCAGCTGCACTCCTTCCTGCAGGACGAGAAGGCCAAGGAGACCTTCGTGTGATCCGCAGTCCCCCGCGAGCAGCTCCCGAGGAGAGTGTGCTTCTCCTTCCTGTGTCTTTTAGTCCTTTTTTAAAATGGTTTGGTGACTCCCTCCCCGATGCCTGAAGCAGGAGAGGACGCCGCCAAATCTGCAACTCAATGCAACTCAATGCAAGAAAAAAAACAAAACAAAGAATTCCACTCTTGTGTTAGCGAGGAAGTGCCTGGAGCCTCTTGTCGCGGTCGAAAGGACGGCGAGCGACAAACTTGAACACGGAACATGGTTTGTTCTCGTAGGTGCAGTGTTGTCACGGGGCTGTAACAGTGCGCTCGTTAAGCTAGGATACGCCAGTCTGTACACAATTCCAGCCTCCTGTTGCCAATGATAACTTCAGGGCCTTCTTCTTCTCTTTTTTTGTACAAAGTGCAGAATTTAATATCGAAAAAAAAAAAACGCAATCATTTTCACGTTGTATAAGAGTCAGGAGCCAATCTACAGAAAATCTCAAATTTTTATTTTGAATATGATTACAGTAAACAAAGATTATTTTAAATATGGAACTTTGTATCTTGAAAAAAACAAGTTGTTTTAACGATTTCAGTGAAGACAGACGAGTCTTTTTCTCTGCCATGTCTGTGACCAGTACACTGCCACCTGACATCATAGATTGGGACTTTTATTTTGACACTCCAATCAGAAAGTTGTTGCGAGTGCAGGATGTGCACCATGGAAACGTACTGGGCAGACAAAAGACTTTTTGTAATAGATATTTTATATGTTTTTGAGGTTTCTTATGCGCTACGGTGTTACGATTCTGGAGCCAAACACCTTGTGACACATCAGAGCCCTGACCTTCGAATCTCTGGTCTCGAATCCGTCAGTAAAAGAGGTTAAAATATGTGGTTGCGTATTTTTAAAAAAATGAAATCATAATAAGAAGAAAGAAAGAAAAAAAAAACTTGTTACAGCGTAGCGTTCTGCTCTGGTGCCAGTCTGTGGACGTGTTTTGGAGAGTAGATGCATGCGTTTTGGCGTCGGCACGGACCCGGCTCTGACGGGGCGGGGGGGGGGGGGGGGGGGGGGGGGCGGGGACTGCCGTCGCCATGGGAGCGGGCCGTTAGTGCGCAATCCCAGAATTCTGTGCTTGTGTTTTTATTGCGCTGCTCTTGTGACGGTTGACGTCCTGAGGTGTATCCTCTTGGTGGAAATACTGTTTTTATGCTTGTGACACTGAGAGAAAAGAAATGTTTTAAATTTACTGTCATCACCACGGAAACTGAGTCGCATGTTGGGGGGGGTGGTGTGGGTTGGCACATGTAAAGTCATTACTGAGGTGCAGTGCCCATCTATAGCCAGAAGGGGGCAGCATGGAGCTGCTGACCGTTTGAAAGGGTTTCTCCTTTCAGGGACCTCAAACTCTAGACCCACAGTGTGTTTCTGTGCTCAGCTGCTTCATTTAAGCCACCCATCGAACAAAGAATCCACACACCTTCTCCAAAGGCCTAAACCGGCTGCTGACTGAAAGAAAAAAAAACCTGCCAACAGAGCGCCCCCTGCAGGACTGGAGTTAAACCTGCAGACACAGCGCCCCCTGCAGGACTGGAGTTAAACCTGCAGGTGCAGCGTCCCTCCAGGACTGGAGTTAAACCTGCAGACACTGCGGCCCTCCAGGGCTGGAGTTAATCATGCAGACACAGCGCCCCCTCCAGGGCTGGAGTTAATCATGCAGACACAGCGCCCCCTCCAGGGCTGGAGTTAATCATGCAGACACAGCACCCCCTCCAGGACTGGAGTTAAACCTGCAGGCACAGTGTCCCTCCAGGGCTAGAGTTTGAGACCCCTGTTCTAAGTGTTCATAACGCCTGTACTAAATACCACAGCTGTGTCACGTGTCTGACTGTGCACCCTGGGTCATCCACAGAGCGTGCTCTCTAAGTGAATAATTAAATGAATCCGATCCAGAGCGGTCCTCCATGTCGTTCCTGAGGTTCCCACATGAGCTACCGTGTCATTCTGCAGACGAGCGGGGGCAGAATCAGGGGCAGACGAATCTTGTGAAAAAATACAAAAGTTCTTCCCAAATAATATTTATCTGTACAATCAAAAATGGTGGAGAAAGTGTAGGTTTCTCTACGTGTGTAACACAAGGCGTGTGAAATGCACACATGCAGTCGCGCGTTCTTAAATGCATGTATGTGAAATACTGCCCGTTTCTGCATGACGTCTGCCTTCAGGCCGTGACACCTCGGCTCCTGGGACGGGGGCGACGGGGGGGACGGGGGGGACGGGTCCACAGAGCCGTGACCCCGCCAACCCGCCATCCACGTGACCAATGCAGTGCCACTGTTGAGCGCTAAACTGTCTTTCTGAGAAATGGTGATGCAGTGACTGACTGAGCCAACCAGAATAAAAGCTTGCTTCCCATTGGTCAGGACGGAAGGGGA
>NC_049205.1:64298905-64381405 GCF_013347855.1 Anguilla anguilla
AGGCTTAAAAGACAGGGGTGTAGTCCTGATGTTGGGGTTCAGGGCTCTAAACACAGGGGTGTAGTCCTGATGTTGGGGTTCATCTCTCTAAACTGCACTGCTTTTTCCAGGCTTAAAGCACTGGGGTGTATTCCAGATGTTGGGGTTCATGTAAAACATGCTGCTTTTTCCAGGCTTAAAGCGCAGAGGTAGAGGCGTGGCACCGTAGGTTTTTGATTGACAGTTCCTCACCTTCCGTGGGGGGCGTCTGAAGCCCGCACCAGGGCACCAGGTAGGTGACCTCGTTGTCCTGTGAGGTCAGCATGGGCATGGCCTTAGAGATGTACTGCTCCATCCACTGGGGGTCCTTCGCCAGGGCTGCCCGCACACCTGCCCGCTGGGCGTAGCTATCTGGAAGAACACACACGGCATCACGGACCGAGAGTGGAGCAGGAGAGCAGAACGAGGCGCGCTGAGATTCTGCTGTGCGTTTACTGCGGGCCAGTAACCGAGGAAGAGGCGATGTGTGGAAAATAAAAACACCATTCTGCAGCCACAGATACGGACCCTGCTGATAAAAAAAGGTTTCTCAGATCCCTGAGAAATGCTCTGCGAAATGTGTCACAGACCAAAATGGACCAAAATCATACGCAGAATTTCGTTTTTGACTACAGATGAAAATATATGCTCTTTTTTTACAGTAACCATCAGTAACCTGCAAGGTTATTTTTACATGTCATTTTCATGTCAGCCTAAATAAGGGAAATTAAAAAGCATTTTATAAGCTGACCTGGCTTGAACCCATTCCTGTTTTAATTTGGCCAAACAGGTTTGTCTAACAACTGGCATAGTTTTGGTGTATTTGTTTGATCGGCCAAAATTGGAGTACTGGGACTCTGGTATTGGTCTGTCAGACAGGATTAATTCAGGAGGAGAATCTGTAGGCCATATGCTAGCAAAGACGAACAAAGATTTATAGTCTGACTCACATTAGAGGAACACGTGTAAATGTGATTTTTTTTTTTCTTCTCCTCACCGTACTTCCAGATGTGGAACACCTGGTTGAGGCCTCCGTACTCCACACTCCAGTAACCCAGGAGCTCGGAGTGGGCCGTTCGCAGGTTGATCTTCTCGTTGGTCAGCTTCAGGAAGGCCGCGTTCTGCTCGGGCTTGATGCAGTACGTGCGGAACTCGTAGAAGGTCGCGTGCTGCTGCTGCGGTCCCGTGGAGATCGAGGCGCGGGCCTGGTGATCAGGGGAGAGAAATTGGTAGACAGGTGCTGCCTCCTGCTGGTCGCATCCATGTACTGCTCACACATAGCAGTACTCTCATTCTATAGATTTGTCTTATTTATTATCCACTTAGACCAGGAGTGCGCAAACAAGGACCAATCGGTTTCAGGGTTTTGTGCCAACTTCTGCCCTGAACTATTTAACTAAAGATTTTTTATCGTCCTCGGGTACAGGAGTGAACCAGCGCAGTTTATAGAGCTGTCAGAAAACTAGAACTAAGATAACTGGTTGGAACAAAAACCAGCACGCGGACTGTGCCCCCTTGGTTTAGACATTCACCTTATTTTGTTTGATTTATCAGTTTTCCCGATAGATATGAAAGATATATATTAACCTATAAATAAAGTTTTTTGTTGTTGTTTTTTTAAGTAGAACCCCTGTAATGTCGTATAAACTACTTTTTCAGTAAGCCATTCTGTTTTATTTATTTATTTATTTATTTTTAAATAAAATATATTCCATATCAAAATTGCTGACTGCTGACTCCGGAAATGTTTTTATCTAACACGGTGACTTCAATCCGTCAATTTAATGTTAACTCGGTGGGGTATTTACTCTCCAAGAGGGGAAAAACAACCATGGACTGTGGGGAAATTTGACCCGTCGAGCCCTAGTCCGGAACGCCCCGGACAGTAATCTATAGTGCAGGCTAAAGTGCTGCGTTTAGCGCGCGCGTTGGACACATGTCATTATCAACGGCCGTGGCATTTCTACCCAGCATTATACATGCAGTTTGACGAAAGCATTTGCGTCTCAAGAAGCCATTTCCAAAAAGTAACGGAAGGGCATGGATAATCCGTCCTCCCGAAACGAAGCAGGCATACTGAAAAATTACATATGCATTAATTAAATAACCGTAGCCGATTTTAAACAAATAATTTAATTAGTGAAACAACGCCAGCATTACATTTGTCTACTAGTAAACAAGAATGAGAAGAATTTCGACGCTACTTCTAAAGCGTATTTACGAAGCAACGGAGTAGGGGGATTTTAATTATCAACAAGTACTGAAATAGAAAGCATAAATTTAAACAGGTAAAATAACTGTCTCGTTGTCAAATGGGTCATTCAGCTTGCAGGGCTGTTGACGTGCAGACACACTTTGGACTTAAATAGACTTTAATCGGGCTGCAGCTAATCGGGCTAGCCTACACGTCATTTCAGACACTTGTTTGAATCGTTTACGTTATAATTTGTTTTCCGACTGCAGCGAAATATAATATTAAATATTTGACATTTTTGGTTTCCGGTGGCTGGGAAATTAAATATTTAAAGCAGCATAATACGTTCTAAAATACGCAACATACCTCGATCGAATTCTTCCTAAACTTTGGAAGAAAATTTTCTGTGATACTGCATGCTTTTCGGAGAGCTGTCCTTAATGCGGTCATCTTTGACAGAACGAACAAACACCGTATTGTCGCTATAGTGAAGAAGTTTCTGGTTGGTGCAAGTGAATGAAAACGTGCGGTGCATTCGAAAGCAGTCTACGGAAGCCGGGAGGGCGAGGAATCCTCCAAACCGCCTGTTACTTTAACCCCAAAGTTATATTTTAACTCGGCAATTATATAAAATGCCAAAATGTAACATATTAGTTGTATTAGCGGTTACAGAGCGTGTTAGTAAGAGCCGAAGAACTAGTAGAAAGCAGGAGTAAAAAAAGAGATTTGCTATCGCAGCTGTCCTAAGGGGGGGGGGGGGACATTCTGCACATAGGCTAGATAAATAATAAAATTAATTTTAAAAAATCATGGCGTGAGACATGGAATTGCGCGTGGTTTGTTTATGTCTTGCTGACCGGTCCTCCTGTTCCTCCCCACGGCTCGCCCCTCTCGACCAGGGGGTCTGTCTGGGGGGCAAATTGAGGGGGGAACACATTCAAGCATTGTGTAGATGATAGTAACTGATCCGCAATCATTAACTCCCTCACCCCCCGGATTGCAATCGCTATCCCCCCTCCCCCCCATCTCTGCTCTGCACTCTCATCCCCCTGATGGAGGAACGACCTTCCCCTGTCAGTCAGGAAGGCAGGTCCACTGGCTGTCTTCTGCACCCGTCTAAAAACCCACCTTTCAGATGACACCTCAGAGCTTCTGTTTTAAAAAAGAACACATTTCTCTCTTCATCTCACAGGTCTTGAGGCAGCATACATGGCTGTAACTGCACCCATCCCTGGCTCTTCTGGTGTCTGCTGACTATGCAGAATGCACTTTTGTAAATCTCTTTTTTGTAAGAATCTGCTAAATTACTCAGTTGTGTCATGCATAGGTAGGAGGTATTCAAAGTCTCTACATCAACTAAAATGAAGTAGTTTCCATAAAAATTGCCAATTGCCGAAAAAGTACTATGCATTATATATACTATTTATTTCAGATTTAAATTTTATAAGCAACAGCAGTACCATCAAAAGCATCAACAACAGGATACAAATTATCAATTGCATCAAAGTGTATCTGTATCAATTTGTCAGGGAGAAAATGCGTGTAGCTTGGAAAAGCAACGTGGGAGAGGCCCTGGTGGGAAGTTAGCTATCCTGCGGCTAGCCGCGCAAAATTACGCAGCAGCGTGCGCACGGAAACTCACGCGCTCAACGTCGACCGACAAGGCTGTCTCAAAGGTGAAACCATAAAGCAAAGCACCACGGGTACTTCATATTTTGCCTTCTTACTAATCTGCGATAACGAAGCAGCACTCGGTCCTGTCAGCTGCAGAAGTTCCCACGTTGTACTCTGCTACATAAACCCACACGTTGAACACCGTGAACGCTCTGCGAAACCATGGCGAGCAAAATGCTGTTGCTGTTGTGCCTGCTTATTTTCACAGTCGGTAAGAGACTCTTCCACTCATTTTTAAGTTAGTTGAAAGTAAGACACGTTAGAGGGTTTCATGACTCGCAATGCAAATCTAAACATGATTCTGATGGAACAAGTGTGAAAAGTGAAGTACCTTCCTGCATTTTCACTCAGTTGTAATCGTTTTGGGGTAAAGCGATATAAAGTAGTAAGTAAATGTAGTGAGTGAGTAAATTCATAAGTAAATAAATTCCGAGGATTCACACGTTCTAACTTTGTGCTTGTTACAGATGCTGAAGAAAAGTCTGGGCTGTACAGAAAGGTTTGTCGATTTCTTACAATTTACGCACTTGGAGAAATAACGGAACAGTGTCTGTATGCTGGTAGTCTTGTAACGCGTTAAATACGATTGGCAGATATTATTAAAGCACTCGCCTCCCTCTACCTTTAGAAGTTATCTCCGTTGAGCTTTGGCTGGTTTGAGCGATAAATCTTTGGAGCACCAGTTTTGCGCAATTGGTGCAAGTAACGTGTAACTTACGAGAAAAAAAGTATACTTCCCAGTGAAAAGTAAAATCACAAATAATTTCCTTTCCAGGACAAGTTTAAAGTTCTTGCGTTGTGAATGGAAAATCGCTGCACATTGCTGCTCATTTATGATAGTGGGGAGGTTAAGTACAGGCACAGACAGCCCTCAGGAACATGCAACAGTTCTACATTTGCCTATTAACTAAATCAACTCAGTTAAAGCAGGCTAACTACTCCTGCAGGTTGTAGTTAGTGTCTAGTCTGAAAACCATTTGTATCACAGCGCCAGTCAGGGCTTGGTGGCCTTCTGTTCATGACACTTCTGTTTCCCTGTGTGTGCGTGTGTGTGCGCGCGCGCGTGCGTGAGTATAGCCTTCCTGTGGCGAAATGAGTGCCATGCACGCGTGTCCGATGAACTTTGCCCCCGTGTGCGGAACGGACGGCAATACCTACCCCAACGAGTGCTCGCTCTGCTTCCAGAGACAGTGAGTAGGCCTACAGCCGCGCCGATCCGATCGTGCCTTGGCCACGACCTTACGATGAAAATGTGCGAACTATCCACGCGATGTCCGCAATCATGCAGACTACTGGGCGACTCCCGCGACTTCGGAGAATTCGTTTAGTCACCTACAACGATTGTTGCAATATTGACTGTAATCAGTTATAGTTCACACGTCCTACGCATATTCATATAAATACATAAAAACGATGGCGGTTCACTCAGTATTTTTGCGCTTGATATTGGCTGGTGTATTCAGTTAAAGTCTTCATTTAAGCCTGTCATGTATTTCACTCACTTTCACAGAAAATGATTGTCAGTTGATTGCTTTTACTGCACTGAAATGCACTTTGAACTGTAACCCAAAACAGATTCTGTCAACCAAGCAACCAAAATGCAAAGAAAATGCTCTGCATCCCAGTGCCACAAGCACTTTACACAACACCCTACGATAATTGTACTAAATTCTATCACATCAATACCAGTTTAATTTAAACGATGTTGAGTGAAGAAGTTTTGTGTTGAAACAGATTGCCTTTCCATCCTCCTTAGCATGCAGCAATAAATGTCCTGTTTTTCTGTCTCCAGGAACACCAAAACTGACATCTTGATCACGAAGGACGACAGCTGCTGAATAGGGGTGGTGATATCATATCTTATGGGTAGAGTGATGTCACAAGCATGATGCCTCCATTAATTCCACAATGACATCATGTGAATTTCCCTAAAGCTGTACCTCTGAATAAACACTAATTCAACTGCAGACCAATGGGATACTGGAAAGGTGTTTACTCAGCACACACACACACACACACTCTATTACGCGCACTCACACTCTCACACACACACACACTCACACACGCACTCTATTACACGCACACACACACTCACACTCTCACACACACTCTATTACAGACGGAGTGTAGCACAGTGGGTAAGGAACTGGGCTTGTATCCGAAAGGTCGCAGGTTCGATTCCCGGGTAAGGACACTGCCGTTGTACCCTTGAGCAAGGTACTTAACCGGAATTGCTTCAGTATATATCCAGCTGTATAAATGGATACAATGTAAAATGCTATGTAAAAGTTGTGTAAGTCGTTCTGGATAAGAGCGTCTGCTAAATGCCTGTAATGTAATGTATTACGCACACTCACACTCTCACACACACTCTCTCACACACACTCTATTACTCTCACACACACACACACACACTCTGTCTCTCACACACATACACACTCTATTACATGCACACACACACTCACACTCTCTCACACACACACACGATCACACACACATAGGATGTGTGGTTCCTTTCTTCACCTGATTTACAGAGGGTGGACGGGTGAAAGCAATATGTTGGAAACCTCATCCGACCAACTGTATTCACTTCAGATCAGTGAAATGATGAAGGAGGGAAGGTATGGCCTCAAGGACACCATGGTACAGAAATAAGACTGGCCAGTGTTACACTGTCATACACCAAATCGGAGATTACAGGGCAGGGAGAGCCAGTGTTCTATGACACAGTGTACACTTCATGACCTTAAAAATCCTAACAACTGAGGTCTCACATTTAATGACTGTCTTTTATTTTTAAAATTGCTGGTATTTCCATCCTAGGAGTGCTTACACTACACACGTAGTCACAGGCTGTGGTCACAGGGAGTCACTCACTGTATGAGCCACACCTAAAGACTTGAGATAAAATCTAATAATTTTTATATCACATGATAGGGGCGACATAGCTCAGGAGGTAAGAGCGGATGTCTGGCAGTCGGAGGGTTGCCGGTTCAATCCCCACCCTGGGCGTGTCGACGTGTCCCTCTGACCGTCTGACATTAAACGGCCATCAGGCATGTATCCAGGTATGTCAGGCATGTACGTCGGGGGCAGGTACGCAGGTACATCGAAGGCATGCTCGCATAGCGATCACACAAAGACTGGGGATTTTCTGAAGATCTTGAATAAAAATCCAGTTGTATCCTGCAGTAGGCATTACCTTATGTTGAGTTGGAGGAGACTGCTCATATCTGGTTGACTTTGAGGAGGCTTAGATGGCAAGGACCTTTGACAGTGGCCTCCTACAGGCCAAGAGTGGTACAGACATGATGCTTTGAACGTTCCATAATCCCTGTGAGTACATGTGCCTACAGACCCAGGGGATGGAGGATGACACAAGAGGCAGGTTCTCCTCCAGACAGGTCTTCTGTCAGTCAGACTGGAAGTGACTTCTGGATTAGGGTCGGGGTTAAGGGGAAATATTTCCTGTCCTGTTCATTAATCTACTCACTTCTGTGACGTGTGATTGTATTGTGAGGTTTGGGTCTGTGAGTACGTCTTTTTCCACGCAGCATCGATTCAGGTTCTTCACCTTGATCAATCAAAGCAAAATACTTCTTTCCCACTCCAACCAAGGTGATGCTTCAGTTGCTACGAATGGCTTATGAATATCTTATTATGCACTAATGAAAACGCATTATTATTATAAACGGCATTATCATATTTTTTCTGGATAGCTGGCTTTCATTATTTCTGTCCCACAAATAAATTGCAATGAATACATGAAATTATACATTCCTGGTAAAACCATCTCGTGTGCGCCACGTTTGTCTCCCAATACGCGTCACCACAAGATGGCGCTGTCGGTTACGAAGCTTCGCTCGCTGGATTTGAATGTTGTGTTTCATTATTTTCCTTCCCCCCCCCGGAGTAACTTCACGCAAGACACAAGAAACACGCTAAGCAATGTCGGACTGTTTGAAAGAAAAAGTTGGTGAGGTTTTACTACCAGGAGATATATTTTCATTTGAAAACACATCAGAAAAAGTCATATGTGGGCCCGGACTGCGACGAAACGGAGACGAAGTTCTTGTGTGCAAAAGCGGAATTTTGCGCCACAAACATCCAAACATGTACTGGGTTGACTCTCAACAAAAACGGGTAAGTAAGCTGGCTAACAATTAGTTCTATACTAATTAACAGTGCTTCTCGTGGAGCAAGTAAAAGTAAAATGTTTGGGTCAACAAATAGCTATTAATGGTACAAAGGTTAAAAAGTAAAAATTATGTGTCTAATAAGCTAGTTAACACAGTCATTACCACGTGGGTCAAATCATTTGGGGGCATCGCGTAGCTAGTACAGTTGCTTTCATGGTAGTTGGATCATTTTTAACGTTTATTATATTCTATTGTATTGTTTTTCTTCTCCCTCGACCAACAGTTGAGCATTTCCATTGCTTGTTATCCAGCCGAGCACGAGAATTTAAATGCGCTTACGTTATATTTAACCGTTAGCTCGTTAGCTTGCTAAATGTTTAGCCTGGCAAACCGGGAGGTGCCGCGTGCACCAATACAGCCGTTCCGCTGCTGTTCACTAGCCGTGACCCCAGCAAACACTGACAGACAGCGACTTAACTGCACGTCACCTCCGTGTTTCTGAGCGAGGCGGGCAAGCTGGTTTGTAGAAAAGGTTCTTTTAACCCCAGGAGGTCACTGTACGTTTAACAAACACGGTTCCTCCCTCTCTTTACCTCAGTATGTCCCGGCCAAAGGGGAGAGTGTCATCGGCATTGTCACCGCCAAGTCCGGCGATGTCTTCAAGGTGGACGTTGGAGGGAGCGAGCTGGCATCGTTGTCTTACCTGGCATTCGAGGGTGCCACCAAACGGAACCGGCCCAACGTACAGGTGAGAGGTGATGTCGGCTCTGTGCAGTTTCATAATCATATGAGCCGAACTGCTGAAGGATTTGACCGAGCTATTTACAGAGCCTTTTTCGGTGTCCTGTGCAATGGCAAACCTCACCAGTTCCAGATCAGCGCGCTCATTAATACGCGTTTCTAAAATTACTGCAGATCACTATTACCGCGAAGCACTGCCTGCCTCGTCAATACTGTGTTAATATCCGGTTATGTTTTTAGTTGAGCTGGACTCTACATGAGTTGTGCGGTCTACTCTTTAGGTGCATGACAGATTTTTGCACCCTATCAGGAGTTATTGAATCTCATGGTGATCTTTTTATATAAAATACATGTGTTACCTGATTATTTCTTACACGTTTGTAAATCCCCACCATAATCTGTCAATATGCTGTTGAGCAGAATTTTTTGTCACTATTACTAAGTTAGTAACATAGTGCGTCTGCAGACCAGCTGTGGAGTGGTGCTGGTGTGTTTGGACGGGCCGATAGCGGGTCACAGTCTCTCCTGGGTATTTCGGGTGATATTGGGGTCGGTGCAGAACCGGGGTTAGTGCAGATGAGTGCTGTTGCTGTGGTAACGCAGGTGTGCTCTTGGCGCAGGTGGGAGACCTGGTGTACGGCCAGTTCCTCATCGCCAACAAGGACATGGAGCCGGAGCTGGTGTGCATCGACAGCTGCGGCCGGGCCAACGGCATGGGGGTGTTCGGAGCGGGGGGGCTGCTCATCAAGGTGTCCCTCGGGCTGGTGCGCAGGTATGTGCCTTTACCTGTACCTGCATGCGCTTATGCAGCTACATGCCTTTACCTGTACCTGCATGCGCTTAGGCAGGTAGGTGTGTTTACCTGTACCTGCATGCACTTACGCAGGTACATACCCTTACCTGTACCTGCAGGCGCTTACGCAGGTACATACCTTTACCTGTACCTGCATGCGCTTACACAGGTACATACCTTTACCTGTACCTGCATGCGCTTATGCAGCTACATGCCTTTACCTGTACCTGCATGCGCTTAGGCAGGTAGGTGTGTTTACCTGTACCTGCATGCACTTACGCAGGTACGTGCCTTTACCTGTACCTGCATACGCTTACGCAGCTACATGCCTTTACCTGTACCTGCATGCGCTTACGCAGCTACATGCCTTTACCTGTACCTGCATGCGCTTACGCAGCTACATGCCTTTACCTGTACCTGCATGCGCTTACGTAGCTACATACCTTTACCTGTACCTGGATGCGCTTACGCAGCTACATGCCTTTACCTGTACCTGCATGCGCTTACGCAGCTACATGCCTTTATCTGTACCTGCATGCACTTACGCAGCTACATGCCTTTACCTGTACCTGCATGCGCTTACGCAGCTACATACCTTTACCTGTACCTGCATGCACTTACGCAGGTACAGTTGCCTTTACCTGTACCTGCATGCACTTACGCAGGTACATACCTTTACCTGTACCTGCATGCGCTTATGCAGGTACGTGCCTTTACCTGTACCTGCATACGCTTACGCAGGTATGTGTGTTTCCCTCTACCGTAGTGCTGCATGTGCTTATGCAGGTGCTTGTCTTTACCTTTACCTGCATGCAGTATGCATGTGTGCTACTGGCTGTGGCTCTTATTACTTGTATGCATTTATATTTATTATTATTTCATGGGACTGGGTTGGCATGGTTTCTGGTAAAATGAAGGTCAAATAAAAAACAAATAATTGTTTTAGTGTTTGCACTTTAGCTGTTTTTAGCCTGATCTATATCCCTGTAGATATAACTTGTGTGGATGTACTTACGTACTGTCGCATGGTAGGCTACTCTGTAAGAGTGTCTGAAAAATCAATGCATTGCCAGGTCATTTAAACTTTCAGTTTTTTAGTGGATCCTTATCAAATGCACCTGCACAGCAGACACACATGTTAGTCAAAGGACCAGGTTCGTATGTTCGTATTTCAAGTCCTCAGTGTCACGACCAGCAGTTACGTAAACTTACAACGGAACCTGAGGTTTTGTAAGTCTTGTAACAGGAATTGACCAAAACGGTCTCATTCCAGCTCTCGGCTGAAAAAAACTTAACTGAACTTAACTAAAAAATAAATAAAAAATATCTAGCTTAGGACACCTCGGATAACTTAAGCCCGCGTCTGCAAATTTTAAGGGTCAGTACCATATTCAATTTACCAATCCAAAAGTCCTCATCGAACATAATAGGCATTTTCACTTCATCAATTGAAAGTCAATCAGCCCAGCCCTGGCATGGACCCCCTAGTGGTGAATGTGCGTCAGTGTGGAGCGGCTCACCAGGGGGGTATTTCACGAAGCAGGATTACTGAGTTAGCTGGATAACTGCGCTGAGTAAGACACGGAACTGCTCTTTTTTTTTTTTTACCTCAGTCCATGTTCCAGGTTTGGGAGGGTTTGGGGTTTTACTCGGTGCAGGTGCTGCCCTGTGGAACGGGGCCCGTGCTGATGGGCGTGTGCTGCTGTGTGTGACCGTGTGCTGACTGGCGCCCCCTGCAGGCTGCTGGCCCAGCAGAGCGCGCTGGTGAAGGAGCTGGAGCAGGTGTTCCCGTTCGAGATGGTGGTGGGCCTGAACGGGCGGGTGTGGGTGAAGGCGCAGAGCATGCAGCGCGTGCAGGTGCTCGCCAGCCTGCTGGAGAGCTGCGAGAACATGACGCCGCAGCAGCGCCACGCCCTGTTCCGCCGGGCGGCCAACGGCGCCTCCTGATGGCCCGCGCCTGCCGCTGCGCCCCGCTCCACCCGCTAACCCCCCCACCTGCTGCGCCCCACCGGTTTGGGTGGGGGTCCGCGCTGGGAGACGACTGGACTGGAGGTCACCGTGGCGATGATGTCAGAGGAGCTCCCTGCTAACGCCTGGCAAGCGTTTTAACAACACTGCAACTGGACCTCTCCACCTGCTGCCAACGTTTGATGCTAACCCCCCCCTCCATTTTGACAGTGGTGCCACCCAGTCACTGCCATTAATGAACCTCTCCCATTTTGCTTCCCTCCCACGTGATTGGACAAATGGGGAAGTGATGCGCTTTCACAGCAGCCAATGAAATGTCCAGAATGGAGTTGGGTGAAAAATGCAGACTTTCCTTCAGTTATTCGGCAAATGGAGCATGCTAATTTTGTTCATCTTGGGAGGGACTTTTTTATATTAAATGTATGCCAAGCACCCAAGAGAACTAGAGGAGGAGAAAAAAAATCGGTTTTGAGAGAAAGATCTAACGTCAAATATGTAACTTGATATTTTGATGGAATGCTATATTTTGATTTGTCTCATGGACGTAACTTGCAAAACGGTTGTTTCTATGAGATGTGAAGTGTTTTCACTTAAATGTTTTCATGGTTTACCCTTGGCAGCTCTGCATGGGTTGCATATGAATATTTTTTTGTAAATAAATTAATTCATGAACACATTTCAACTTGTTACAGTCATTTGTAAATCAGTCTCAACTAGGCAAACACAAGTATAGCATTTTAAGCAATCTATATGTTCAGTTATATTTTTCTTTCATCCCATGAATGTTACCACATAACTGCATGACTCTTAACTTGTGGGGAGAAACGGTCAACTGGAGAAGCTGCATTTTAAGTGAACAGTTCTTCGCCAGGTTTCACAGCTTTATAGAATATTTCTGAAGAAAAATAACGAAAGGACAACTTCCATACTGTCCAATTAAGTACTGTTACTGCATTATTATAATAGTTGTGCTTTTGGTAACGCGCGCTGTTAGCGCGTTTTGTTGTTAGCATGCTAACGACTGGAGTAGAAACGGAACATATTCCTGTTAAAGCTGGTTATGCACATCGTGGTGTTGTGTTTGTTTGCTTCTCTCTTGATCCGACTGATCAGTGGATTTACTGAATGTGATCTCTAGTTCCCCAGAGCCCTGGGCAACGGTGTGCTCTTATAATTACTCCGTCTTGCACTGCGGCTGTATAGAAGTAGTTCCACATCCCAACCTTTCTCTGCTTAGTAAGTTTTATATCCAGTCAAAACTAGATATAAATATTACAGTGATTTCGTAACGAAGACACGGTAATCCGTAAGCACTGAAACTACATTCAAAACACACAATGCAAAAAAAAACGGTCAGACCAACGTAAGGATGTTACATCATAGGTTTTTCCACAGGGTTCAGTGGTGGATGAGGAATTTAATAAATATGTATGAAACTCAAATGAGTGAAATCTAATTGATTATGAATAATGATGAAGAATAATGTTTCAATTTCAGAAGGTTGCATGTATGTCAGGTATTAAGAGAACAAGACCTTCATTTTGGTATTCGCTGCCACCTGTTGCTGAATTCCAGTATTGCAGTTTCCTTCATTCCTTGAACCAAAATTTTACCTTATTTGCTGTGCAGGGTCAGTGTAAGCTGCTTGTAAATTCTTATTTGAATACACATCAGTATCCTAGATGGGGCTGCACGATTCCAACGTCCAACAATAGTTAAAATTATATTTTGCTTTGGCCACCGAGGGGGTGGATTAAAATTCCAGTCTTTGTGTGTAATGATAAACCAAATGTTTCTCCCTTTTACTGGACGAGTTTTGCCTTCTGTATTTAGTTTTTTTTTTTTTTTTTAGAGAGGTTCAGCTGTCAGGAAAACGCTCTACAGATGAACAGATTTACTGTCTGCGGCTGGCACGCTAATCTCAGAGATTTAGTTTTCCTAGACGCAGGGCCCTGGGAAACGTCATTCCGAGCCCCGTTTTGGTCGGGAGTCAAACCGCACATCCACCATGGCAACGGGAGAGGCGGAAAATTACGCGCGTGACAGTTTCAGCGTATCGGTAGGAGAATCTTGCGCGGAGGGTTTGCGCCACGTACTGCTTACGTACGCTGGGGTTTTGACTCCCAACAACGTCAAAAGCAGACCCGGGCCAAAACATTATTTTGACATGCTTCGGGTCAAAACTCAAATTTCTGCATATTCCAATTGTAAAAGAAACGCCAGTTGTTTTTCAAGAATATTCTTAAAGTAATTATTTAGTGTAACTGCATGTACTGGTTATACTGGCGCACGAATTAAGCGCTGGCTGTCTGCCACGTGCAGCTGGCGCCCCTCCATTTATTAAATGTAGATACAAGGGATCCGCGCGCCAGTCCCAGGCAACATGTCAGCGGTTTCTGCCATTATTAGAGTGCCAGAGCAAAGCGGCTAATTTTTTATCGGCAGCTGAACATAGTTTGAGTTTAAAGAACAGTATGCGACAGAAGGAGATTCGATGTCTCGTAAATGACGCAGTATGAAGTTCTGCCCGGCAGGTCCGATTTGTTTTAAAAAAACATTTCGGTTAAAAAAAAAGTGCTACTGCAACTCCTTACTTCCCAGGGGAAAGAATTCAAACGTTTCCGGGCTCTGATAAGAGCAGAGTTTGTTTGGCTGAATGTGGAATTTCAGGGGCCTCTAGTTATTGATGGGAGTGCTCTGGGGTTGTTCGATTTTTATGACCAGTTTCTCCACAACGCAAGAAACATTGAACATTGTTCCTTTTTATAAAGAGTTGTGTTGACAGACTTAACATGTGGGTGTGTTCAATTATTACATTATCATTTAACCATTTAAAAAACGCCTTTTATTTGAGTGACTTACACACATTTTTTAACAATATATTCATGCAGCTGAATATTTTATTGGAACGGCTCAGGTGAAATACCTTTCCTCAGTGATGCAAAGGCTGTGCCCCATCTGGGAATCAAACTGGCATTCTCTGGGTTATAGCCCAGGGCTTTAACTCCACTACCACACAGTGCTCCCGCTCGCATTGTAGTATAAAACACCGGGAGCCGAGCTGTCTCTGGTTCCTCCGTTCTCTTAAATGATACGAGGACTTGTCCCATTTGCATGGACACTTCAGAAGGCGCTTTTGCATGTGCGGAATACGTGGCTTCTGCATGTAAATCCAGGTTAAATAATTATGCCAGGAGTAAGACCAAATGTACCAAATTGTACTTTTTTTGGTGTGGGGGGGGGGTGTTGGTGGTGGAGTGGTGGAGTTCCCCTCTAGTCGTGTGTGGTTGTTCTCTCCTTGGCAAACTGCAGTACTGCAGGAGACAGTCCCCCCCCAGTACTGCCCCCCTCCACCTCCTATTGTCTGCTCCAAGTCACACACAGACCCACACACACACATGCATACACCCTCTCACACTCAGGCACACACACACACACACACTCTCTCTCGCGCACACATTCACACACACACTCAGGCACACACACACACACACACACTCTTTCTCTCTCGCACACACACAAACTCTCTCTCTCACACGCACACTCAGAACACATACAGACACACTCAGAGCACACTCAGGCACACACACACTCTCTCTCTCACACACACACAGGGTCTCGCTGCAGGATGATCCTCTGCAGGTCATTGTGGATCAGGTTTCACAGTGTCTCAGCTTGTTAAGGTGGTTGCCGTGGCGCAGACTGGGTCACCTGTAAGTGATCTGTCACAGGTGGAAATCAGACCTTTTAGAGTCCTTGTAAAAAAGTAAAAAAAAAAAAAAAAAAAGATAAAAGTCTTCCTGCACATCGCTGGGAGTTTCCAGCGGAGTGGCCACCGGCCTGCGTTTCTGGGCGTGGCAGATTCACACCCAGGAGGCCCGAGGTAATGCTCTCCCTCCCTCTCATATGGAAATTCTGTGTGCAAATTGGGTGTTACCTAGGCGACAGCAGAGTGGCCAATGGGGAGTGGTTTGAAACTGTCTGTCGTCAACAGTTGAAGAGAATGGACGTTTCTTTTAAAACTGTTGGCAGTAATATTACTTATATTTTTTAAAAGCTGAGGAAACTTCTTGACTGCATGTTATCCACGGTCTGCTCTTGATGTACGTGGACAAATAGAGCACTAGACTTGGGCAGTTGACTGAAAGTAGTGTAGTTTCAGAATTTGATGTTTTTATAGCTGCGATTGCTGCCCAACACCTGCTCAACTGGAGGTGGGCGTTACTGTTCCTGCCCTGAAGCACTGAAACAGCTGTGAGTGTGTGTGAGTTAGTGTGTGTGTGTGTGTGTGTGTGTGTGACAGAACGAGAGAGTGTGTGTGTGTGTGACAGAGAATGAGAGAGAGAGTGTGAGTGAGTGAGTGTGTGTGTGTGTGTCAGAGACAGAGAATGAGAGAGAGAGTGTGAGTGAGTGTGTGTGTGTGTGTGTGTGTGTGTGTGTGTGTGTCAGAGACGGAGAATGAGAGAGAGAGAGTGTGACCGAGAAAGAGAGAGAGTGTGTGAGACAGAAAAAGTGTTTGTGTAACAGAAAGAGAGTGTGTGAAAGTGTGTGTCTCTCCCTTGTTTGCGTGAGAGGGAATGTGTTCTTGTGCGTTTCTGTGCTAAAGTCAAATCAAATGTGCTGGATAAATCTTTGCACTGCAATGGAAAGCACGTTTACACACACACACACACACACACATGCAAACTGCTGAGCTACACCGGCTTACTCTGCTGTAATTGCCTCTCGGGTTCTGTGCGTCAGCTCAGGACAGGAAGCTGGCGGGCGGGTTCGCTTGGTGCCAGAGGAGTGATTTGTCGTTGAGTCATGGAAGACTCGAGGCCGCGAGGCCCCAGCTGAGCTCGGTAAAGAATCCTGGCAGGCAGGCGTGTCTGGCGCCTCCGGTGGTCGGAGGTATTTATGGTGGCTATGAATGGGCCATTCCAAATTCGGGTGGGACCGGCGATGCCAAATCAGTTGGGTGAAAATGTGAGACTCGCTCTGATGAACAGGCTGTGAGTCGGCACAAGGTTGGCATACGGGCGTTACCGACAGAGTAGTGGGAAATGACGATATTTGTTCATTATTTTATAATGAATGTTTGGCTGGTATTTTTATTTTTAAAACGGAATCGGGGTCCCTGAAGGGATGTGTGGAGAACTCTGGTCCACTTTGAACAGCAGCCTGCAGGACGTCACAGAAGTGACCTGTTGACTTGGTTGGAAGATATGTGGACAGTTGCACAATCTGAACGCGATAGTGTTGTGCAAACTCTGCACTGTGCTGCAAAGCGTGCGCTTGTGTTGCTGGAGCTCGTATCTCTGTCCCAGCTCGGCTTGGTTACCGAAGAGAGCAACAACATGCAGACGATTTAATTTATGGTTCAGCCACTTATCAGGTATACTCTTACAGAGAGCCACCGATACAGTCAGGTCATGGTCCTCAGTCTGGGCGCCACCTGCCAATCAAACATAGAACCTTGCGGTCACAAACCCCGTTCCCTAGCAACTGTACCACACTGCTGCCCCATTGGTCAGTTCACGAGCAACTGTACAACGTGACATGAAAATCAGTGTGCTCGAAAATCAGCGTGTGTTCTGAGGAAACGGAATGCTTCAGTCCTGAAGTACGATAATCATTCCGTTTAATGTAATGCTGCTCTCAGACTCTCAGACTCCGGTTTGGTCCTTAGATGGATTTAAACGTCGTAAGCCGACCTCGTTTACGGTTGTCGGAGAGACCGCCTGGTCCTGGTCCCGGTCCTGGTCCCGGTCCCGGTCCCGGTCCCGTGCCTGGTCCTGGTCCCGGTCCCGGTCCCGTGCCTGGTCCTGGTCCCGGTCCCGGTCCCGTGCCTGGTCCTGGTCCCGTGCCTGGTCCTGGTCCCGTGCCTGGTCCTGGTCCCGTGCCTGTGCCTGGTCCTGGTCCTGGTCCTGGTCCTGTGCCTGGTCCTGGTCCCGTGCCTGTGCCTGGTCCTGGTCCCGGTCCTGTGCCTGGTCCCGGTCCCGGTCCTGTGCCTGGTCCCGGTCCCGGTCCTGTGCGCCTCGGTGGCTGTGTACACTCGGTGAACCGGGCTTTCTCAGTCCCAGGGCAGAGTCTGTCCGCGCCGAGCCAAAGAAAACAGCCGGAACTCGGACGGGAATTAGCTTCAGCTTAGCGGCTTTCAGCGGGAACCCCGCCAGCCCTGCCGCCTCTGGGAAGATCTCCGCCGGTGAATTCACTCCGCACACACAAATGTTTATTCAGCTTTTAAAAACGCTCCCTTTACCCACGCACAACAAAGACTCTCCTTATATGGACATTTGATATACCGCCGATCTGGATTCAGGGTTTTTTTTGTGTGTGTGTGTGTGTGTGTGTGCGACAACGAAAGGCGGTTCTGTTTTGAGCGTTTAACTGGACATACTGTTAGTACCGAGGCATGATACTGGTCACTTGAAATACACATTATAGTGTAATTTGTATAGGTTAATATATAGAAATATTGGAAAAAATATACCAATTATTCACACTTGTGTTTAGTGAAATGTTTTAAATTTAAAAAAAATATATTAATTTTAAAAATTACATTGGCATATTTGTCTCCATATTTTTGAAAATATTATCAATAGTGTATCTTTTTTTCTCCAGCTTATGGTGGCCTATGTTCATTCTGTTTGGGCACTAGTAAGCTCTCCTACGTTATAAGTCTGACATCAGGAAGTGTCTAAAAATGGCATGTTCAAAAGAACCATGAATCGCTCACTGTTCAGACATACCAAGCTTTTTAAAGTCTATTTAAGTGGTGACTGCCAAGTCAACATAATTATAGAAACTTTGTTATTTAAACCATTTGCTGAATTGTCACTACATTTGAATGTTTAATATTAAATTAAATAAAACTGATAACGTTTGTGAAATTGAATTTAAGAATCTGGCGACTAAGAGATTGCTTCCAAAAAAAAGTTCTTAACATATTAAAAAAAAATTTTTTTTGAAGTGTCATTGATGAACCCAGACTTTACGGGTTACAAAATTTAGAACCTGAGGCACAAACCAGTACTGGCTAAAATCTGAAGCCCCTGCCTGCTAGAATTAGTGTTTATGGAGTTTCAGGAAGACCCGTGACCTTTGACCTGACCCTCCAGCTCCACTCAACGGCAGCTGACACTGATATCAGGCTCTTCTGACTGTGTGTGTGCGTGTCTCCAGGTGTGTTTGACATCGGCTAATGGGAGAGTCGGGTTTCTATGACATCACAATGGGTGGACTGCATTCCGCCTTCAGTCAGCGACGCGTTCTGAGCAGGCTCAAACGCAGCAGAGCAAACCGACTGGTTCAGAATGGCAGCTCGGCGAGTCACTGGCACCGCATCATAGCCTCGCCCATTTTCCTTCTCATGGCACCTTCCTCTCTTTTCACATTAGCTGGGGTTAACTCTTCCTCCCTCTCTCTTGCTGTCCCTCTCCCTCTTCCTCTCTCTTTTTTCTTCTCCCTCTCTCTTCCTCTCTCTCATTCACTTCTGTCCTCCACAGCCTTCAGTTTACATGTCCTCTAATCCACACACAGATGTCTGAGCAGCGCCCCCCCCCCCCTCGCGCCCCCCCCCCCTTTGCTCTCATAATAAATGAGTCGTTGGCGGGTCGTCTCTCGCGGCGCTCTGAGTCCCGCGGTGGTGCCGGCGTACCGCGGCGGCCTGGAACTCATTACGGTTATCAGACGCAGGCGGGACAGCTGAGCCGTGTTTACACGTCCCTCTGACACGCCACACTCCCCGCTTCCTGCCGGCGCTCGCCGCTAAGCTCCAGAAACCGCGCGCGGGTCGGAATCCTCCGGGTGCAATTTTAACATCACCCGGAGAGCGTCTGGGTCGCACTCTGGCGGCGTTGGGTCTTAGCGCGTCTTTTCTTGTGGTCTGTGGTTTTTCCTACTGACGGCATCCCATAATAAGCGTGAGGGAGTCCCCGGGCACCCGGTTGCTGGGCTGGTCGTCAGGGTTGGACGGAACACCGAGCGCAGCAGCCAGGAGAAACGCGATCTCCATCTAAACGCACAGAACGGAATATGCAAGGGCTAAACGTCCAGCGTGAGCAGCGACCCGGGAGCAGCGGCTCAGGCCTCGCCATCCGTCTGGGGGGGACCAGCGGGGGGGCGAGCGGGGGGGGGGGCAAGTGGGGGAGATTCATGCGTTCAGCTCATGATATTCGGTGCTTGTTATCCTCCCCCCATCCAGATCTGCGATTGCTGCCACCCAATCCAGGTCCACAGTTGCAACCCCCCTCTCCCCATACCCTTCCTGCTAAGAGATGCCCCCCCCCCCCCCACCTCCCACAGTTCCTCTGGGTCAGCCCCCCCATTCACACTGATGACCCCACCCTTACATCCCCTGCGTTCAGCGGACGCCGGTGCACTAGTAGCGTAGCCGCTCTCTCCAGCACCACCACAACCACCACAAACGCTTCCTTTCGCCAAAGAATAACAGTCTGGCCGAACAAGCACTTCATTCAGCTCATCAACCTGTTCAAACATCCTGCCCCCCCGTCCCTGACACCCCCTCCCCACGTGCCCCCGTCTGGACAGCTGTGTGCCGCCCGTTCCCGGGACAATGACCTCATATGCTCCAGCAGAACCAGAGTGTGTGCGTGTGAGAGAGAGAGGAGTGTGTGTGTGTGTGTGTGTGTGTGTGAGAGAGAGAGAGAGGACTGTGTCAGTCAGTGATGGTTCACACACACACACATAAATTTACTACAAACTACAAATGGCATGTAACATTTTAGACTTCGGCCTCCTGGTCCTGTTCCTGGCCAGTCAATCAGATTCATCCCCATGGCAGTTGGGCTAGCCAATCAGATACATCCCTGTGGGGGCTGGGCCTGGGCCAGTCAATCAGATACATCCTAGTGGGGGTTCGACCAGCCAATGAGATACATCCCCGTGGGGCCTGCCACTCCAGGTTTGACAAAGTGGGGTTTTCCATGAAGAGAACTGGCTAACCAGGAGCCTGTCTTTCATTTGCATGAAAACAAATTTACCCAGTGAGATGCAGGCAGATATGGAGTAAAACTGCAATGAGGGGGGGGGGGGGGTAGATAGCATCTCGCCGTACCGCCGGACTGCATGTAAACACGCTGCGGAATAAAAGAGCCTCTGTGGAGAGGGGGGGGCGAGGGGCAGTAATGGGGGGGTGAGAGAGAGGGAGAGACAGGGAGAAAAATACCTGATCCTGTCCCCTTCAGCAGTGTCCCAGCTAGCAAGGGAGGGGAAGAAAGTAGTGCGTTGGAAATTTTGCGTGCCTGATTCTGTTAGCACTGACAATGTTCAACAACATTGTAAAAAATGAACGATGTGATACCACGGCAATGATACAAAAACCCAAGACCTAATATTCTGGAGGTGTTGACAACATTACAACCAGACTTTGGTGCACATTTGGTCAATTTTGAAATAGAGGATGTTTTGCATATTAAGATTATAATCACTCATAACTCTGTTACCTTTAATTTTGGGGTGATGGAAACGTGTATGTAATGGGGAGAGGCTCCGTGGTGCAAAGAGACGCTGCAGTTTTGCACATCAGTCAGAACTTTAATGAGCACCAGAGGTGCTGACCACAGTGAATGTGTGCAACACACCAACAGATCACCCAGGCGGCCGGAGATGGGGCAACGCACCATTTTAAAATGAAATCAGAAAAAAAAAGAGTTTTCACAAAAGCAAAAACACAGCATTTTATATTACTTATATTTATATATAAATCAGTTCAAGTTTCTTTCTTTTTCCATATGCTGTGGACCCAGAGCACAGGCTTACAAGCTTGAGACGACGAGAAAATAACAAAAATACTTTTAAAAAATTTCAGGAAATTATCAAGCCTCTCATTTACACAAGCATCCCCGAAACAGCAACTCAAGTTTGATTTGGCTCTGGTTAATCTCAGTCTGTCGTGGCAGAAATCCGGTATCCCAGCATGCATCAGTGCCCAGCAGCTTGTGTCCCCCCCTTAAGTTTAATACAGTGGGACCCCTGACACAAATTATAACCAAACCCTACACTGCCAGACAGACCGAAATCCCACAACACAGCTTAGCTTGCATTCTCTCTCGTTCTTCTGCGTCACCAGACTGAAGCAGAAGGACCAATGAGATCTTTCACTCACGAGTAAACAGCCAATCAGTGACATTCAATGTCCCCCGTCTGGCTCTGCTGCAGCAGGGTGACCTGAAGGCCCATGCAGGCGAGCGGAGCTCCAGAGGACAGCAGGTTTTTGGAGAAGGGACGTGTCTTTGGGAGCGGTGTGCCTGAGTGAGAGGAGGTTTCAGATCTTTGGGTCGGCCATCTTGGCAGGAAGTGTTCGGTACAGCGAGTGAGGATGAGGCTGTAATCCCACCGTGTGACAGACAGTAAAATCAGGTTCGTAAAAAGATTGTAAAAAAAGGCGTTTTGGCTGCTGTACAAACACAGTAAAACAGACGCAGGGCTGGTTTATCTTCCGTGATTCAGGCCGGTGTGGCTGTGACCAGACTTAATAAAAGGACAATCCGTACATAACTCAACCGCACAAGCATGTCTCCAGCAGCGCAGTAACCTCCTTTAAACTGCGAGCGCAGAGAGCGCTATAAAGAGACAGAAGGAGCCGCAAGCGGCCGCTGCGCTTCGGTGAGCTTCCCGCTGCAGAGGACGCCGCCTCGCAGCGCCGGTCTGAACACACGTCCGCTTCAGACCGATGGCTTTAAAAAGGAAAACATCTTCCAGGAACAGCAACATGTTCACATTTGGAAAACAAAAACAAAATAACAATGAAGTCCTCCGGCTTATCCGAATGCTTTGTGCAGCCAGTCCGATGACAGATCCTCCTCTCGCTGATATTAACAGACCCCCAAGGCACGTTTCACCCACAGGAACACACATTTAACATTTTTAAAAACTTTAAAACGCATACAATTCACCGTCGGCTGTGCAATCGCTGTGGAGAGGCCGCTGGACCCTCCCGCCCGCCCCGGGACCCACAGCAGCCACTGCAGGTTTGGTTTTGGCATTCATGATTTTAAAAAATTTTAATTTTTTATTTTTTTAAATAGATTTTTTAAAAATAAGATGAGAAAGAAACAGTAAGGTGAGAGAAGCCCTGGTTTCGTGGCGGGGGGGCTACCTCTCGGGCCGGCCCACGTCCACGGTTATTTTGGTGAAGAGCTGGTCCTTCTCTATGTTCACCACTTCGTACTTCAGCGAGTTGATGCCGTCGCGGTCCATGGTCTGCCGGGTGTGCGCAATCCGGTTAAACCTGCAGGGGGAGCAGTGGAGCAGGGCGTCAGAGCTGCCGTGCGGGGGGGGGGGGGGGGGGGGGGGCGTGACTCTTGGGCGCCGCCGTACCTCTGCGGGTTGGCCTCGTTCTTGGCGTCCCGGTTGTGCCGGATCATTCTGCACTTCCCGATCTCGGCGCTCGGCCGCGAGATGGACATGCCCCTGGCGCTCAGCCTGCGGAGAGAGAGGGGCCGGGAGCCGTGAGCACCGCAGGAAGCGCCCTAAGCACACACACGCATCCCACAGGAAACACCCTAAACACACACACGCGTCCCACAGGAAGCGCCCTAAACACACACACACGTCCCGCAGGAAACACCCTAAACACACACACGCGTCCGGCAGGAAGCACCCTAAACACACACACATCCCACAGGAAACACCTTAAACACACACACGCGTCCGGCAGGAAGCACCCTAAACACACACACATCCCACAGGAAACACCCTAAACACACACACGCGTCCGGCAGGAAGCACCCTAAACACACACACATCCCACAGGAAACACCCTAAACACACACATGCGTCCCGCAGGAAACACCCTAAACACACACACACATCCCACAGGAAACACCCTAAACACACACACACGTCTCACAGGAAACACCCTAAACACACACACGCGTCCCACAGGAAACACCCTAAACACACACACGCGTCCCACAGGAAACACCCTAAACACACACACACGTCTCACAGGAAACACCCTAAACACACACACGCGTCCCACAGGAAACACACTCACACACGCGTCCCGCAGGAAACACACTCACACACACATGCGTCCCACAGGAAGCACCCTAAACACACACACATCCCACAGGAAACACCCTAAACACACACACACGTCCCACAGGAAACACACACACGCGTCCCACAGGAAACACCCTAAACACACTCACACACGTCCCAGAAGACTGATCACCCCACTAATCACTCCACACACGAGAGCAGCTCCAGGGCTCACGCTGCCAGAACAGCTGCAGTGAGTGGCTGAATAATAGCGCCATTGTTACAAACACTTCAACAACAGAAGTGTGAACACATTCTTGCTCATGTGTAAATGTGTATATATATTCTACTCATTCATAACTCAAAAGGAAATGGAATGGCAAACTGAAAGAGCGACTGTCCAGCCTGGTCCAGTGAAACAGGGCCTCCCACAGATACAGAGGGAGTCTGTGGAAGGTTCTGGAAGGTATTTGTTTAAACAAATGCAGAGATGGAAAACGCCAGGCTCTCCCTTCCTTCCTACCGCAGCCACGCTCAGCGCTCCACGGCACAGTCCTTCTGCCGCACGAGGAAACCAACGCTCTTATGAAACGCTGTGTGGCTTCACACGAAACGAGAGGATGGTGAGAGTAGAGTGTAGAGTTTTACCTGCGCAGTGCTGGCCAGGTGTGAACCCCAGTTTTACCTGCGCAGTGCTGGCCAGGTGTGAACCCCAGTTTTACCTGTGCAGTACTGGCCAGGTGTGAACCCCAGTTTTACCTGTGCAGTGCTGGTCAGGTGTGCACAGGTGTGAACCCCAGTTTTACCTGTGCAGTGCTGGTCAGGTGTGAACCCCAGTTTTACCTGCGCAGTGCTGGTGTGTGCAGGTGTGAACTCTCTCACCTGTTGAAGATGTCATCGTCCTCCCCGCCCCAGCCCCAGTAGTTGTTGGGGAAGCCGTTGATTTTCAGGTACTGCTCCTTGGACATAGAGGAAACCCCCCCGAAATACTGCAGGTAGGGCAGCCTGTAAAGCAGAAGACCCCCCCAGATTAAAAACAGAACGTCAGGCCTGTACCTTAGCACTGCAAGAGTCTCTGCCTGCACTGTGAGAGCTGGTGAGCTGTCCTACACAGTAACCACTCTGTGCCCCTGTCCTCAAAAAATGAGCCCAGGCCAGTACCCGTTTATTACCCAACAATGGATTTGTCGCCTTTTTAAAATAAATACAAGCCCCCGGGGATTTAACAGCAGTTGGAAATTTGATACGAAGGAGAAGAAACAGCGGGGCACAGAAAGGCAGGAGACTGACGGCGTAAACAGGAAAATCAAACCCCCAGAAGAACAGCTTCGTCTCGCGAAAACTCTGCTTCTGAACAGCGAGCAGGAAACGGCTGACGTGCAGGCGGGTTCAGAAGCACCGGGCGCCCGCTCACTTCCTGCCTGCGCGAGACCCTGCAGGCGCCAGGGCTGACACACCAGCACTGACCCCAGATCAGCTTCCCCAGGCCACATCCTAACCTGATCCCTCAGGAGGTAAACGGCCGAACTGAGCCCAGATCAGGGCCTGTGCTCATACACCCGCTGAGAGCTGGAGTGCACATGTAGCAGGGGTGCACAACAAGGGCCAATCCATTTCAGGATTTTGTGCCAACACTTATTTAACCAGCCCAATCACATCTTGTTATCTTGATGTGTGTATAAGCACCAGCTACAGCCGCAGACTGCAAGTGTATCCTAGAGATTTCATTGTGCTCAACTACAGGAATGAAGTGGTGTCTATATCCATGGTAATATATAGATATACTACATCTATGGTAATCGGTTGGAACAAAAACCAGCACGCAAATCGGCCCTCCATTCTTTATGAATACAAACTCTGGCACTATATTCAGATGCTTTATTAATACAGACTCTGGCACTATATTCATAAAGATGCTTTATGAATACAGACTGGCACTGCAGTCACATGTCTTTGCCAGATCAGGCTGCTTGTTTGATGTGAAACGGCTGTGTGTTTAACAGTGGGAGGGGGTGGTGGCTGTGTGTGTGTGTGTGTGTGTGTGTGGGGGGGGGGGTGGCTGTGTGTGTGAGTGTGTGTGTGTGTGTGTGTGCGAGTGTGTGGGGGGTGGCTATGTGTGTGTGTGATGATGACATCGGGGCCATTAGCCCTGTGTAAGAGCTCAGGCCTCGCCGCCGTGTCTCTGGGATTAAAAGCAGCTGTTCTGCGTGTCGTCGTCCAGGCGGCTCGGCCCCCGTCCAGAGCCCCCCCCCCCCCCATCTGTGCATCTCGTGCCAGGGGGGCTGCTCCAAACGGGAATCCCGCCATTTACCGCCAATTACTGCCAGGCAGGAGGTCCCGCCCCCCGCGCTCCCCCCTCCCCCCCGTGCAGAGCTTTCCCTTTACGACTCGCTTTCGCACAGAACTGAGCAGCTCCTCCGTGCCCTTGAGCTTCAGCATAAACACACAGAGTGTGTGAGAGTGCGCGCCGCGTTCGAGACTCTGGGTAAGAGCGTCTGCTGAATGTGAACGTGTCCCACAAACCCAGCCCGCTCTCCGCACACGGGAGACTGGGAGTTGCTATTTTACACTTTCACTACGGATATGCAGTCCCTCTATTAATAGCACTGCTCTCACTAGTGTTACATTCTCTGAGCTCTGGACAGACAGCCCAGCACAGGAGAGGGCAGGGGGGAAAGCACGATGACCTGTCAGCCACTAACCTCAACGAGGAAGCAGGAGTATCGCTACAGATCACACCCAACAGAACTTTGTGGCCTTCCTGTATTACGATCACATACTTTTAACATAACTGTCCTACTATTCTTATAATAATTTAACTGCCTATATCCATTTTTTAAGTTATCAAAACCCATTCACAGATCTGACCATAAAACAGTGTTAAAGCGTGCAGTCTGTGTCTCTCTGCACGTTAGGACGAGCTGCCATTTTGTGCTCTCTCCAAGAGGATGTGTGTGTGTGTGTGTGTGTGTATTCTTGATTACAGCCTCCTGCAGGGACCGCCTGCGGGGACATGGGGCCAGTCCTGCTCTCTCTAAGAGGACGTGTGTGTGTGTGTTCCTGATCCTGGCCCCTTGTGAGGACCTCGCGCTAGTCTCCAGTGCTGCGCCTGCTCTCAGGACCCAGTGAATAATTCAGAGGAGGGCCCCCCCCCCCACCCGCACGCCCCCCTCTCCGGGAAGCTGTTCCCGCGCGCGGCTGCTCCCTCCACATTATCACCAGCAACAGAAGACCAGGAAACCGCAGAGGAATTTCATTTCACCTCTTCCTGCTAAAAACCCCTCAGGTTCTAAAGGATTCCTCTTTAAACGCTCCTGTAAAACTCCCCCCCCCCCCCCCCCTCCCTTTCCTTGTTCCTGCAGCCCCACCCGCAAAATAGCATTGTATACCAAGCTCAGAAAAAATAGAAACCCGACACATTTTAGAGTTACACAGGCTTTGGGGGAGGGGGGAGGGGGTGGTTGTGATGTGGAAAAACAACCCCTCCCCACGCAAACAATGCAGACGCACCATTTGGCATGAATAAAGACGGCTCACGGGCTTCCGCATAGCTGCAAGGTAAGGAGACGGCGAGCGTGAGAGAATTTCACAGGGAGGAAGGTGGGGGCGGGGGCGGGGGGGGGGGGGGGGGGGAGTGAAGGCTGATATCAGCAGGGCATGCCATTAATCCAACCCCAAACAGGCTTTACAGCAGAAACAATGACTCCAGCAGGGATGGTCTGCCTCAGGAACAGATCATCTCGTGAAACAGAAACAGGACGAGCAGGATATTTGCACACAGGTGACCTCACACGTCTGCATGACTGCCACTCTCAGGGAAGACCTGCGCAGGTGGAGAGACAGCGTCTGCACTGCCAAACCCGCTCGGGATCGTTTAACTCCGCTTACAGGAAGACCAGTGAGGGAGAGAATACCTTTCCTTCCTGTACAGCTATATTTACCAGAGGCTCCCATCCAGAGAAACTCACACAGCTTTCACTATTTAGACACAATCCGTTTACACAGCTGGATATCAACTGAAGTGCTTCAGGTCGAGCACTTCGGCTCAAGGGTACGATGGCAGTGCCCAACCTGGGAATCAAACCTGCAAACTCTGAAGCACAAGCCCAGTTTCCTAACTCTTACACTACACTGCTGCCATCCAGGACTCTCTGCTGTAGGTGTATGTGCAGGTCTATGTGTTGGTGTGTGTGTGTGTGTGTGTAGGTACAGGTGTATGTTCAGGTGTAGGTATATGTACAGCTGGAGGTATATGCACAGGTGTAGGTGTGTGTGCTGGTCTATGTGTAGGTGTGTGTGTGTGTGTAGGTACAGGTGTATGTTCAGGTGTAGGTATATGTACACGTGTATGTGCAGTTATAAGTGCAGGTGTAGGTATATGTACACGTGTAGGCGCAGGTGCATGCGCAGGTGTAGGCGCAGGTACGCACTTGAAGCCGAATTTGTCCATAGACACAGACAGGTGGCGGGGCTGGCTGTAGCACTTGTAGGTGTTGCGGTCGTCCATGGGGATGAGGTCCACGTCGCTGAACACGAAGCAGTCGTAGTCGTACTCCTTCAGGGCCTCTGCGTAGCCGACGTTCAGGAGCTTGGCTCTGTTAAAGGTTTCGTCCCCATGCTGAACACAGCAGAGAGAGACAGGAGCCTGCTCAGAGCCAGTCCTCACATGACATTACAGCAATACTACTGCCAATATTACTACTAGCATTATTATAATTATTAACAGTAGCAGTTTCAGTAGTAGCTGTAGTTAGAAGTAGGTGGAATTGTAAATGGAAACTGTCCTTTAGGTTTTACATTGTCCTGTAGGTTTTCATTCAAACACTAGCACCTCATTCACAAGCACACCTCATTCAACAGCTAGAGATCTTTGTTGAGCTGCTAATTAGTTGAGTCAGAGGTGCCAAATTAGGGTTGAAATGAAAACCTACAGGATGGTAGATCTCTAGGAACAGGCTTGGTTGCCAAGTGATTTGCCATAACCTGATGTCACCGTTTGTCCTCAGCAGAAGCACAGGAAGGCAGTGTCTGCACGGGACAGGATGTGGACAGTAGGGGAGCGGTGTCCGAGGGTGATCCACACTAAAAGCAGCCAGCTCATCACACAGGTGAGACCGGTTTCCCCACTCACCTGTTCCTGAAGCTCCTAAAACAGCCACCGCTGCCAAACCGCATGTTCACCAACCAGTGAGAGTAAATAAGACAACTACTCGTACACACACAGAGGCATAAGACTACAACTACTCATACACACACAGAGGCATGAAGTCTACAACTACTCATACACACACAGAGGCATGAAGACTACAACTACTCATCCACACACAGAGGCATGAAGACTACAACTACTCATACACACACAGAGGCATAAGACTACAACTACTCATACACACACAGAGGCATGAAGACTACAACTACTCATACACACACAGAGGCATAAGACTACAACTACTCATACACACACAGAGGCATGAAGACTACAACTACTCATACACACACAGAGGCATAAGACTACAACTACTCATACACACACAGAGGCATAAGACTACAACTACTCATACACACACAGAGGCATGATGACGGAGGAAAACTGCGTGTTTTTAATGTGTTTGTTTGTTATGAGGCTGTAGGGTGTTTGCCGAACGCTGTACCTTCAGCACAAACTCAATTAACCAGGCAGAGTCTACCTGTATGGACACTACATGTACAGTCTACCTATACGGTCTCTACCTGTAGAGTGTCTACCTGTATGGACACTACCTGTACAGTCTACCTATACGGTCTCTACCTGTAGAGTGTCTACCTGTACAGAGTCTACCTGTGGGGTCTGGGGAAGGGGAGAGCTTTTCAGTTGGAGAGGCTTCTGGGGTCCTCCTTATCTCTGAGCGCCATGTTTAATGGATGAGTTTGGAGAGGGAACCTGTGTCTCGTCTTTATCGGGCAGGGGTGGGGTGGGGTGGGGTGGGGGGGGGGGAAGTCTAATCAGGTTTCTTCACTCACTGTGAGAGAACCAGAGAAGTGCCTGTCTGATGGGGGGGGGGGGGGGGGGGGGGGGGGGGCGGCGTTTTTGTTTTCAGCTTTTTGTGCAGCTGTGGAGGGAGGGGCCTCTGGAGAATAGAGGATGCTGGGATAGCTTTTTGTCTGAAAGCGTTTTTTTAAGCCACGACACCAAAGCTCTACCCTGTTCAGCCAGCATCTGATCTTCCCGTTGCAGAAGGAAGATTCCCATTGTTAAAAAAAAAAACCAGTTTTCCTTTCAGTCTGTATAATGGACACATCACACGACCCACAGTCCCCTCTGCTCATCCACCTGAGAAGCCTTCTTCAGCCAAGGCCCCAGCTCAGTGTCTCACAATCTACTGCAGTGGAGGGGAACTACACAACATTACTTTGTGGGACGGAGGGAGGGAGCGAGGGAGGGAGAGGGGGATGGAGGGAGGAGGGAGGGAAGGAGAGAGAGAGGGAGCAAGGGAAGAAGAGGGGGATGGAGGGAGGGAAAGAGGGAGTGAGGGAGGGAGAGGAAGAGAGAGAGACTGAGCAGAATGAGAGAGGAAAGACCCGTAGCGGTCACGCAGCTGTGTAGTGTGATGTTTATGAAACCCTTGAGCAAAGGTGCTTAACCCAAACTGCTCCAGTACGAGTCCTGCTGTACACATGGGACACAAGCTGGGCATTACGCTCGGGACCATCCGCCAAATGCAACAAAAAACAAAAAATAGCTACAGCACTCCAGAAATCCAAGTTTGACTTTAACAAGGCCTCAAAGATAGGGGTCTCAAAACTCCAGTCCTGGAGGGCCGCAGTGTCTGCAGGTTTAACTCCAGTCCTGGAGGGCCGCAGTGTCTGCAGGTTTAACTCCAGTCCTGGAGGGCCGCAGTGTCTGCAGGTTTAACTCCAGTCCTGGAGGGGGCGCTGTGGTATTTTGTGGCTGAAACGCACTGAAACACCTCTGGCCGTTTGAGGGGCGAGCTCACAGAGAGACGGCCCCTAGGCAGCGCTCAGCTTTCACCAAGCAGGTGTGACTGAACCTTAACACCAGCGCCTGAAACTACACGAGGGTGGAGGGTGGCGGGTGATTACAAAATGCAAAACATCTTTTTGCCATGCAAGACTGCTTCTGAAGCTCCCCCATTTGCCTGCAGCCTCTCTCTAACCTCTGAGCACCAGCGAGCAGCGGAATCTTCACTTCACCACCTGCACTCGCGGGCCCAGGTGCTGGGTCGCCTGCCTGAACTCACGGGCCCAGGCGCTGGGTCGCCTGCCTGAACTCACAGGCCCAGGCGCTGGGTCGCCTGCCTGAACTCGCAGGCCCAGGCGCTGGGTCACCTGCCTGAACTCACAGGCCCAGGCGCTGGGTCGCCTGCCTGAACTCGCAGGCCCAGGCGCTGGGTCACCTGCCTGAACTCGCGGGCCCAGGCGCTGGGTCGCCTGCCTGAACTCACAGGCCCAGGCGCTGGGTCGCCTGCCTGAACTCGCAGGCCCAGGCGCTGGGTCACCTGCCTGAACTCGCGGGCCCAGGCGCTGGGTCACCTGCCTGAACTCGCGGGCCCAGGCGCTGGGTCGCCTGCCTGAACTCACAGGCCCAGGCGCTGGGTCGCCTGCCTGAACTCGCGGGCCCAGGCGCTGGGTCGCCTGCCTGAACTCGCGGGCCCAGGCGCTGGGTCGCCTGCCTGAACTCGCGGGCCCAGGCGCTGGGTCGCCTGCCTGAACTCGCGGGCCCAGGCGCTGGGTCGCCTGCCTGAACTCGCGGGCCCAGGCGCTGGGTCGCCTGCCTGAACTGGGGCTCAGCGCTGGGTCGCCTGCCTGCACTGGGGCTCAGCGCTGGGTCGCCTGCCTGCACTGGGGCTCAGCGCTGAGCTGATCCAGGAAAGTGCCGCCTCTTCGTGAATATAAAGCATTTTAAATCACATGGTTAGCTCATGTCACCCGGGTCTGCTGGGTTTTAATTGGCTGTCAGCTCTACGGTGACGGGACAGACCCGCTCCTGTGGACCCTCAGGCTCTGCAGAGGCAGGGCCGGGCCGACCCAAAACCGCGCTGACGCCATTCGTTTGCGTCACGGCGACGCCATTCGTTTTTGGATTCTAATAAATTGTGTAACTGGGAGAAGCCGCAAGTTCTACAGCAAATTCGGGCCTCATTTTTCAGCTTTTGGACTGACGACCCCTGCTAACGGAGGAAGGTCGTCCCTCTCACAGCTTGCGCGTCGCACCGATGAGCGCGGCTCGCTGAAAGCAGACTCACGCAGAGAGCATTTCCCCTCCGAAAGCAGTCTTTCCTGTTATTCAACAACCATCCCCCCCGCCCCCCAAAAAAACTGTTTCACACACAGTGCTCTCTAACAGTAGCACGGATATGACACATCACCCACATTCCTGTTTTATCAGGGGGGTCAATGAGCAGCACAGCTGTCCTTATCTCAGAGCAGGTCACCCTCACAGCGGTCAGACAGGCCACGTCGAAAACACACTGCACCCACCCCCCCCCCCCCCCCCCGCGCCCCGTCCGAAACGGCACATTTTTAGCACCTTTAGTTTTTACAGTATGTACGTATTTTACTGTATTTCTCGTTTGTATTTGTTGGGGGCGCTTGCTCTGAATCCTTCTCCCGGTGCTGCTGACGCGGTGTTTCCTCTGGGCGTTATAAACGTGTCGACGCTCCTGCGTGAGCCCAGGCGGCTGTGTTATGCCCCGCCCCCGTCAGTCGGAGAGCGTCGACGTGGCGACGTGGTTGATGTTGCCGTGACTCCCGCGGCTATAAATACCCCCGCGCCGGCGCGCCGTGCCGCGACTAGGCCTCCCGCCGCCTCCCGCCACGTCGTCGAGCGCAGCCCGCGGTTGCTAACGCCGTGCTGCGCCGCTCGTCTCCTTCGTGCGCGCGCGGAATCTCCCTGCGATCCAGCCGACTGGGCGGAGCTTCCGAGAGAATCTCCGGTGTCTCGTTTCGGAGCGAGAGCCTCCAAAAAACCCCCCGCCCCCCCGCCCCCCCGCCCCCCCGCCGGCTCTGCTGGAGAACTGAACAGCAGCGAGCAGCGAGCAGCGAGCAGCGGCTTGTGTCTGCCTGCTCAGTGATAACGGCTGAAAGGATAAGCCGCCCTCCCCGGCCCTGACACCGCGTTTCCTGACAGGGGAGGAAAAAAAACCGAGCGAGCAGAAACAGGCCCCAAGAGAACCCAAAAACAAGGCCTCCAGAGAGCCGAGATAAACTCCAAGTGCCCGAAAATGCTTCTAACGAAGTTTCAAGACCATTTTTAAAGGGGGTGGGGGCTAGACGGAGAGGAGGCGGCGATTCCGGCAGCGCCGTGCACAATGCCGGCGATGTGGCGGTTTCACCTGCGGCTTTTCACCCAGAGCGCTACGTCAGTCTCTCCCAGCGAGGGCGTCGCCCTGAAGCAAACCAGACGAGCGTGCACACGTGATCAGCCTGCTTAGCACACCCTCAGCATGCTGCAGTCCTCACACACACACAAAAAAAACCACTGCTGCAAAGCATGCTGGGGGAAAAATGCCACGGGGGGAAACGTTCAGACCTGACGCGCTGCGCAGGCGACGCGGGTTCGTCAGGCGTCAGCTCGTTAGGCCTGCCACTGCACTACATTCTATATAAGCGTAACTGACTTAGTAAGGTACACAGTGTAAAATACACCGAAACAATAACCATAGAAACAGTTGTTTTGGTGAAGAGAAAAAGGACTGCTGTGCAGCAGGTACTCGTCACCAGGTGAGCGTGGGTTGTGTTCTTGCCTGGTTGATCACGTAGACCCCGTAGTCCAGCTGCTGCCGCTGCAGGATGGGGTGCAGGTAGTATAGCCAGTATTTGAGGTGCTCTTCCCGGTGCCGGAAGGGGATGATCATGGCCACCTTCTGCAGCGCCACGCAGCCGTCCGGCTTGTACCGCCCCCCGCTGCTCAGCCGGGGGTTCTCCCTCCGCACCACATCCAGGCTGACCGAGCTGCCGAACTCCACCCGCAACGGGCCCACTGGGGGGTGGGGGGGGGGGGGGGAGGGAAGGGGAGGGGAGAGAGAGAGAGGAGGAGGGGAGGGGGGAGAGAGGGAAGAGAGAGAGATGGACAACAGCAGGGTCAGAAATAAAACCTGGCTGCTCCTCTTTCCTGGACCTCCCATGGCACTTCCTCTAAACTACAGACATGGGGGCACATCGCCATTCTGTGTGTGTGTGTGTGTGTGTGCGCATGTATGTGTGTGCGCAGGGTAAGCATTTTTGCCATGTGCTCTGGGGGATGTTATGGTACCGTTTGGCCCAGCAACAGGCCAAGACCAGCAGTCAGCTGATTTCCCAGTGACACTTTCCTTTTTTTAAGGCCAAGCAGCTCTGGACATGTGCCCAGCCAGTCTGCAACAGAAACCCGCCAGTCTGCAACAAAAACCCGCCAGGCTGCAACAAAAAACCCGCCAGTCTGCAACAAAAACCCGCCAGTCTGCAACAGAAACCCGCCAGGCTGCAACAAAAACCCGCCAGTCTGCAACAGAAACCCGCCAGGCTGCAACAGAAACCCGCCAGTCTGCAACAAAAAACCCGCCAGTCTGCAACAAAAAACCCGCCAGGCTGCAACAAAAAACCCGCCAGGCTGCAACAAAAAACCCGCCAGTCTGCAACAAAAAACCCGCCAGTCTGCAACAAAAAACCCGCCAGTCTGCAACAAAAAACCCGCCAGTCTGCAACAAAAAACCCGCCAGTCTGCAACAAAAAACCCGCCAGTCTGCAACAAAAAACCCGCCAGTCTGCAACAAAAACCCGCCAGACTGCAACGAAAAGGTAGGCCTAAATTATGCTTTCTGAACAACTTTTAGTAGTTTTTCCAAAAATATTTTAAGGCCAAGCAGCTCTGGACATGTGCTCAGCCAGGCTGCAACAGAAACCCGCCAGGCTGCAACGAAAAGGTAGGCCTAAATTATGCTTTCTGAACAGCTTTTTAATAGTTTTTCCAAAAATATTTTTTCCAAATTTAATTTGTCTGTCAAGCAGCTTATGAGGACTGTTGTTTTTCCTCTACCAGTCCAGGGCGGAAAAAACAAGCCTAAAAAAAAAAAAAAAGACAAATGAGCTGAAATTTCTGCAGACGCAGTCTCTTTACGAAAATCCTCAAAAGCACCCTAACTGACTGAAGCACGCGGTCCAGCCAGCAAGGAATTTGCCCAACAGCTCTGTTTCCGTTTCACAAGAACAAGAAGAACGAGGAACCACAGAAGAACGAGTAGTCACAGAAGCAGAAGCACCCGTATCTGACCAGGCTGTGTACTCGCAAGTGGTGGGGTGGGGAGGGGAGGGGAGGGGGAGGGGGGGGGGGGGGGGGGGGTTATCAAAGGGCAGGGAATGGCGTCCTAGTGGCCGGACCCAGTGTAACTTTCGCTTCCCTTTTCCTCCACGGATGACGGTTACGAACTGGCCAACCCTTAACCGCCAAATAAAAACAGTTTACGATCACTTCTTGCCCTTCATTCATTCATTCTGCAGTTTTAAGAAATTGTGGCGCAGTCCGTCAGCCAGTTGACTCTCGAGCCATTTGCAAGTCTACCCCCCCCCCCCCCCAATGTGGACAGGGGTTTGATCCCCACCCCACCTCTCAGAGGTCCCCTCTCTGCTGTGTGCCTGTCTGAATAAAGCAAAAAAATAAAAAATAGCACGAGACCGTCCAGACCCACGACGCACCTGTACAAAGTGTCACGAGTGAAACTTGACTAACTATATAGCTAGCTAGCTATGGCATGTCCTCACCTCTGTAACGTTATTTGTTGTCCGCCATGTGTCCATACATCTGTATCGGTGGTACGCGCTAACTAGGTTAACTAAAGTGGGCGAAACGCTAACATGTTAGGGCTAGCTAAAGTAACGTTAGGCGATAAAGCTGTGCTTAAAAATCTCGTGCCGTTCGAAGTGGTGAATTTGGGAGATGCACCTGCGCACGCGTCCTACTAAACGAAGCACCA
This sequence comes from Anguilla anguilla, assembly GCF_013347855.1. Classification (NCBI taxonomy): domain Eukaryota; kingdom Metazoa; phylum Chordata; class Actinopteri; order Anguilliformes; family Anguillidae; genus Anguilla; species Anguilla anguilla. The sequence goes on from NC_049205.1 coordinate 64,334,372, forward strand.
CCGCACCACCTGCGCGTGCGTCCTACCAAACGTCCCTCAAAGGTCGTCCATGAGTGAGTGAGTGACCACAATTTGCCATGCATAGACCACGGTGGCAGGCAGTCCCGCGCGCCATGGGAAAAAAAGTCCTTTTAGTATTTCTAAAAATAATAATAATTTGGAATATAATGTTGGCTTGTTCAAGCTTTTTCCATCGGTCCCAAAATTAGGATAGATGGAATAGTTCTCTACTTTTTCCTTCAAACATCTTTAAAAAAAGAGAAAAGGGAAAACGTATGCATCCTTCAGGGCTGTGTAGATCTCGGACAGTTCCTGTTACGACTTCCAGCCGAGAAAACACAGGCAAGAAAAACATCTCATAGCTCATTTTCAGATAAAACATGACTTTTTGGCCTGACTTTGCTCAAACAAAACAGTTGTAAAACAGTCAGACAAATTTACAGGTTTTATCTATTCTTTTGCAACATCTCACGACCCGTTAACGTTAGCACAGGTAGCCAACCTTTATTGCCGTCTGCTATCGTTAATTGAGCCGGCACGAACAAAGCAGATAAGACTCCATCCTGTATGACACAACAAACGCGCACCCTCAAGCTTTGCTACTTGCTTACGTTTGATAACAGCCGTTGCTCTGTAGCCTACCTGATAACTAATAAAATGCGTTTCTCGTTTACAGTACTGGATTCTCTCATCGTTTGTTCCTAAATAACAAATAACAGAACTGGTTGCTGTATTATTCTGGAATCCTCGCTCGCGTGCAGTTTAAATGGTGATTTAAAAACACGACCTCGAGGCCAGGCATGTGGTTGTAAGGGGGGTTCCCCGGCCACACTGGGTCCAGCAACAAGGGGCAGAATTCTTCTATTTACTGCAGTTCTAAGCCTTGCTCTGGGGGCTCGCACTGACTCATAAATAAACAGCACTCAAGTGCTCCATTCAGTGAACTGCCCTCTCACAAGACTGTGTTCATAATACTGAACCAGTTCAGCTGTTGAGGACCTTCATCAGTGTCAGTGCTCACAATGGACACATCCACAAGGACCCGGGTTAAACTAGAATGAACGAGAATGAGGATTCACAAACCCCCCTTAAAAAGGTAGAGGTATAATGAGTCATTGACTAATCAAAGGAATCCGCTCTTCAGAGCAAAACACCTGATTAGGTCTAATCGGAGAGTCACTGCCCTGCCCGTTTCTTAGGTTCCATTAAGCACTCGTTCTCCCATCGGTGAGATGAAATGCAAAGGTCAAACATCAAGATAAGTTTCGTTTTGACAGCAGGAGGCAAAACTTTAACTTTCCAGACTCTCCGAAGTGGACTTCGGTTCATTAGCGCATAATCAGCAAGAACGGGGTCTCACTGTCATCGGGGTTTAGCCTATTCTTCCGTCTCTGGTGCGCAGAAAGCCCTTTTTGCTGGACACCACGGACGGGGTTTAAGTGGGATAACTGCTATTTATTCATGGACACAGAATGGCACTTTCAAACACGGGGCCAGACGGTTCCGTGGAGTCGATTATGACCTTGGTGCCAGGCAACGCTTTTACCTGATCACTCTGTAACCAGCACAAAAAAAGACAAACAGAAGACAGACTTGGTACCGTGTACTATCACAGAGTGAACCTGACCTGCTGATTTGCCACGTGTAATGTACCCTAAAGAGGCAAGTGACGTAAAAGTAGCAATAACCAGACCAGCTAGAGGAAATGGCGCATATTGGTACCACTTCACAACCCCATATCCTTAAAGCAAATTGACAAGAAACCGCCTTGGGTTAGCCGACACATGCTGCCATTCTCCTGGTAATTATCAGTAGGGCAATGTCGACTGGAACCATGTAAGCACCGTGTGGTATCAACAATTAGTATCACGCCGACACAGAACTACATCGTGGAAATGTTATTCTTGGTACTTATTTCAACATTAATTAAGACTATGATGTTTAAGAATATGTATTATGACGGTAACTATGAACGTCCTGGGATGACAGGCATGGCATCGGCCAAGTTTTGTTGGATATACAGTATAGCACAACATAAACACATCTCTTGTCTGCGCAGGACATACCATACCACAGACATACCATAATAATTTAAAATATTGAATAGTAGCCTACATGAACGGGTTATGATAGGCTACGATTAGTTTGTAATACAAGTAGCTACTCGAGAATAAACGTGACTATGCCAATACATGGGCTTAAAGTAGACTACTTACCAAGGATCGGTGATGGGTCCGGACATTTCTCCAGTACTTTGGCCTTCTCCGTGACATTCAATACAAAATTATTGGCGTTTTTTAAAGCACTGCTCGTTGCCTTGGGAATGATAACTTCAAGTGATATCGTGGAATTTTTTATATCCGACAGTACTTGCATTTGTTGGTTTTGCACGAATGAAAGGCGAAGATCTAAAGTCCTTAAATAATAAAATAAGGTAACCGAAAGGTGGACAATGCACAAAATCACGACTAAACTGCACGTTCTGTGCAGTAAAGAGAAATTAAGAGTCGAGTCGCCCATTATAGCTACGTGGCTTTAAAACGAGTATTCACGAGCTTAACTGAAAAGTTTACTGAAGATTTTACCATAGGCTACAAGAATAACCTTAAATAGCAAAACTACTAACATGAACCGTCTAGGTAACAAGCGATCGAGCAAATATTCCTGCCAAAACCGCAAATATGTTAGTCTAATAAAATTCAATTTGTCATAGCTAGCTAGCTAACACACTAACTTGGCAAGAGACTTGAGTGTACTTCTCACTTGGTGGATAAATAGTTTACAGACTAGCTAAGTTCACTAAAATCATTTAAACGAAGTAAGTTTTGCTTGCGTTTAGTACGCGTTTGCTTTTTAGAAAGTTATAAAAAAGTTTGTAAGTTGTTTCTTAGTTAAAAACCGTACGCCAACCTGTTTCCGAAAGAGAGCCATTGCTTCTTAGCTGTCTTCTCTAGCTAGCTATCAATATCAAGCGGGCTAAGCTAGATAGCTAATCAGTCACATTACACTGAAGTCTTTACATAGCGGTACAGCTGTCCCGGCTATGATTAGCTAGCCGTTACTTTGTTAAAAGTTTAGTTGCGAACTGACTATTTCAGATTTGCCACTAAGTCATAATCTGAAACTCTAAACCCCTGTTTAACAATTTAGTAGCCTACCAAATACAAGCGCTGCCGGATCAATGCTTAGAGTTAGTTAGCTAGCTGCATATTTTCTTGTTTTTGCTTGCCAGTTTAGTCTACATCCATGTTTCTCTGGGTGTGTGTGGCTGCGTCTTCCGGGTGTGCTAAATTAGCTCAAACTGCAAGCTAGCAAGGTCGTGACCATACTTGCTGAACATGTTCGGTCAGTGTGTTCGTGTTGAGGAGGCGTATGTGCAAATTCAACTTTACTTTCCGGTTGTACTCCGAAAAGTTTGTAGGGTGCAGTGTACCTTGACAAGGGACCCTGCGGGTCATGTGGGATTTAAATATTGTCAACACAAAATTTTCTGCAACAAAATAATCATACGTTAACAAGCCTTTATTGCCAAAAATAGGCTTTGTAAACTGTAATGTCAGATTGGAGGTAGGTACATTTTGTGTAACTGGTTGTAAATACAGGTTTTTGCATTGTTAAGTGCAATCAGTCTACTCGTCAGACAAGAGCTTATCTAACTGGGCTGTTGGTGTTATATACCGTGCAATGTCCAGAATCGTGTACGTTAACGAGCGTTAGAAACGGATTGTTTCTAACTTTTTTTTCTCACTTTAACTCAGATGTAATCAGGTAATACTGTAAGTGGGCAAATTGTTGAAGCGGTTCGACAGCGCCCTCCTGTGGATTTCATGGAACATAAACCAACATGAACGGAACGGCAGAGCATTTCACACACAGATGAAAGTACGTTTCATTGCACAAAATTGCAATATTTCACAATCGTTTCATCTGAGTGTTTTGTTGGGTATGGTATGGTACATATTAAAAATTCTATAGCCTATATAGAGTTGACCAAATCCTACAAGGTGGGGTAAGTTGAACATCCACTAGATTGTAAATGTAAACAGACTTGGCTAAAATAACCATTGAGTAAGCTGAATGTATCACGTTTTGAATCAACGTGAAAGTGTCATTAAAAACCTCCCTTGCAGCAGGCCAGAAAGCAAGCTTTTAGATGTTGTTTTATAAGAGTATTGGGTCGTATTGTTTGGAATACTTCTCATTTGCCATTGTTGGTGGGTAGATTGGCTACACTGAGCAGAGCTAACAGGTTATGAACACATAATGCAGTGCATTGTGTAGATGGGTAGCCAGTCAAATTAGCCTGCTATAAATAATCAGCTAAAATTACCCTGGGTGACTCCTTCACGCCACCATTTGGGTGACATGGCTCAGGAGGTAAGAGCGATTGTCTGGCAGTCGGAGGGTTGCTGGTTCAAACCCCGGCCTGGGCGTCTCGAAGTGTCCTTGAGCAAGACACCTAACCCCTAACTGCTCTGGCGAATGAGAGGCATCAATTGTAAAGCGCTTTGGATAAAAGCGCTATATAAATGCAGTCCATTTACGTTGACAAAATGTCCAGTCCCTTTTCAATCCAGTTTAGCTGAATTCCATTTTATTTGCATAGCACACATTACAGAGACACTGTCACAAAGACACTTTACATCCATCCATTATCTATACCTGCCTATCCTGAGCAGGGTCCATCCATTATCTATACCTGCCTATCCTGAGCAGGGTCACGGGGGGGTGCTGGAGCCTATCCCAGCATGCATTGGGCGAGAGGCAGGAATACACCCAGGACAGGCCGCCAATCTATCGCAGGGCTCACACACCATTCAGTCACACATTCACACCTATGGGAAATTTAGGGTCTCCAATCAGCCTTCCTGCATGTCTTTGGACTGTGGGAGGAAACCGCAGCACCTGGAGGAAACGGACACGGGGAGAACATGCTAACTCCACACAGAAAGGCCCCAAGCCAAGATTCAAACCCACGACCTTCCTGCTGTGAGGCAACAGTGCTATCCACTGCACCACTGTACCACCCGACACTTTACATGAAAACGGGAATTTTGGAAAACTGGGAAAGAACAAGCCTTAAACCCCCCAAAAAAACCCAGCAAGTGAAGAACGGAACCTCATCCCCTCTTGGTCAGCCTGGTGTCTGTGGGTATAGTTAGGCTAAATGGTAATATGGGGAAAGTGGGGAATCTGTGTTTGTGGGTGCTCAGAATATAGCCTGAGGTATTAAACTAGCTTGTGAAATAGACAGTCATCAATCAATCAGTCAAATTTTATTTATTTAGCACATTCTACCTAGTATTCATCAAAGAAGTGCATATTAATATTCAGGTCTGAAGAGTAAGTCAGTACACCTAGGCTTCCAGGTTGCATCATGCAATGGACTTGAACCAAAAGTGAATCAGAGCTGGATTTTAGCAGGGCATGTGCACATTAAAGGTTGGTCCAAATTCAGAGAAGAAACATGTGAACAGGTGTGGTACTGTTCAGCATCTGAAGTTTGTCCGGGCGCTGCAGCCTGGTGGTCCAGACATTCTGGAACACAGAACTTGTGCAGAGTAGGAAATCCCTGATGGTCCAGACATTCCGGAACACAGAGCTTGTGCCGAGTAGGAAATCCCTGATGGTCCAGACATTCTGGAACACAGAGCTTGTGCAGAGTAGGAAATCCCTGATGGTCCAGACATTCCGGAACACAGAGCTTGTGCAGAGTAGGAAATCCCTGATGGTCCAGACATTCTGGAACACAGAGCTTGTGCAGAGTAGGAAATCCCTGATGGTCCAGACATTCTGGAACACGGAGCTTGTGCAGAGTAGGAAATCCCTGATGGTCTAGTCCAGTCCAGTACGGTGCCCACGATAACATTTGGGACAAAGACATGTTTTTTCTTGATTTAGCTCTGTACTCCACAATTTAAAGATTTGTAAACAAACAATACGCATGTGGTTAATGTAAATATTCTCAGATTTTATTGAAGAGTATTTGTATGCAATTTGGTTTCACCATGTTGAAATCACAGCACTTTTTATACATAGTACTCACCATTTCAGGGTGCCATAATGTTTGGGACAAATTAAAGTTATATATGAAGATGTAGTTTTAGTCACCGGTGTTCTCTTAATACTTAATGATGTTCCGAACCGTTGGTTTTGTTAAGCCTAAGGTTTAGCTGTTCTCTGTCTGTATATTTTTCTCATTCTTATTTCTCCGCCCCATAATGGCTTCCTTGACTTTCATTGGCCCAACTCTGGTCCTCATGTTGACAAATGCCAATAACAGACTTCAATGGCAATCAAAAGCCAAGAATCAGGACTAGATACTGAAAGCTCTCTAATACCTACGCTAAGCAAGCAATTGAGCACACCTGACTAATCAGAAAAACACGTGAAGCCATTTGGCCCAAACATTATGATGCCCTGACATTAGGGGACTGTTTATAAAAAAAGTTCTGTAATTTCTGCATTATGAAACCAAAATAAAAATACCCCTTTAAATAAGCTGAGAATCTCCACTTTAGCCACATATCAATTGTTTGATTACAAATCTAAAATTGTGGAGCACATGGCCAAATCAAGAAAGAATTGTTCCTTGTCCCAAACGTTATAGAGGGCACTGTACATTACCTCAATTATTGTAACATGTATGTTTTTAAAACATATTTCTGTAAAATTATCATTAGATTTCCAAAAGGTAAACATACTTGGGGTATATTTCTGTAAATTAAATCCAGTATATTCTAATGATGGACTGATGGTGTTTCAGAGTGACTGTACCCCATTATATTTTTAACTGATTATTATGCAAATAAGATGTGTATGTGTATGTGTACATGTTTTTGCCCTAAATAAGTCATTGATTGAGAAACCCTGTTGAGTTCTACCTTGTTCAAGGCTAGACAAATTTCCATGGACCTTCAAGGTACATGGAAACATGTTTTTCAGCTCTTTTAGCCTTGTCAGTTTTGCCTATAGCTGAGAATGCAGCTCTTGCTGTGTCCAGCCTGTCAGGAATAAAATTTATTGTGGAAAAATAATTTTCACATCGTGTTGCACCACTAAACAGCATAATTGCTTAAGTGATACCGCAAATGTGTTAAATGATTTATGGTCACACAAGACAAATGTGTAAGTTTTTTTGCCTAAGTGCAAAGAAATGTGTCTGGTGCAAATCCAACACAGTGCATCAGCCAGTCGACAGCATCTCTGCTGTCGGCATGGTGATGCAGCATCACCCCATCAAAGGCATCTTTGCTATCAGCATGGTGATGCAGCATCGCCCAGTCAACAGCAACTCTGCTGTCGGCATGGTGATGCAGCATTGCACAGTCAACAGCATTAATTTCATAAACTTTTATAAACTTTTTTTTACTTCAAATGTTGATAGTGACACAATAAGTTAATTATATTTGAAATTACGTAAAGAAGACTGTATGGAACATTTGTATTTTCCGCTGCATGTGCTAAAATGTGACATTTTGATTTTGTTATTTCAACAAGAAAAATCAATGCACCAGTTTCAAAGGTTGTTTGAATTTGGAATTTCGAACATGTTATCTCGAGCTGATTTGGCGATGCCGATCGATCGAGTGATGAGTTCCGTTTGTCTGACTGAGTACCATGGATACTCAACTGAAATAAAGTCTTTCATACACATGATATCGTCAAAGCCACTCTACGCTTCAACACAAAGAACTTCGACCATGTGGCGCCTTACAAAAATGTTATAAGCTTGATGTAAACGGGGTTTAACGGGGGACAACCCAAACAATGAATGGCAGTATTATGCGATAAGGTACCATGTTGCATACAATGAAAACGCACGGTTTTAAGTTAGTGTAAAATTAATTTGTTTTAAGACTTCCTTGTTGTCAAATGGGGAACTTCCAAGCCGGGGCAGTGACGCTCGTGCGCGGTGACGTCACCCATCATTGTCTGCTCTCGGATCGGTGTGCTGGAATGTGAGGGCTAGAAGCAAACAGTGCGGAAAAAAAGTGCAAATATATTTTGTTAAAAGTTTCTAAACAGAAGGTGCGTATCGACGGTAAGTGTGGCGTACGGGGGAGGCAAACACGGCGTGCGGTTTTATGTCGGCGTTCGCCAAAGTGAAACTTTCCTTGGCTTTTTTTTCTGAAAATGGAGGGTACTTTTGAGAAAAGGGAGAGGCGCTGTCCAGGGCTGATCCAGCGCGCAGATCAGGACCACGGCTAACACTCGTACACGCTCTCCAGAAAGTTTGGGGTGTGCCATTACTGCATTTCCTCAAACTACTAGAAAGTGGCTTTCTGCACCGTTTTGATTTATCTTTGTTGCATACAATGTTATCTTTGTTCAGTACAAGCCAGATTTTTTCCTTTTCCGGACAGATAGTTGTGTGTTTCCTTTTCGGAGTTTTGGTTTAGTGTGCACTGGATTGGGCCTTGGTCAGAAAGCAGGATGGCTGGACAGCGATTTAACTCATGCAGTCAAGCAGAAGTTTTTTTTTCCAACCGATTGCACCCCCGGATAATTAGCACTGCACGAACAGTTGCCAGAGCAACGTCTCCCCGTAAAACAAAACTGTGGCAATATTCTGATTTTCCGAGCTAGGTAATGTTACGCAGGATAGCAAAGTCAGTTCACTTTCCGAAAGACAACAAAGTTTGACCTTGTGCTATTTGGTGAAATGCGAAGGAAGCATTGCTTTTTAGTACTACAATTGAAGTTGATGTGGAGATATGTTTAATGTTAAACTTAAACTAGCGAGCAGCCATGTTGTTTAAATGGCTTGTACAGCTAACTGATGTTAGCTTATTAAGTTCATTTTGCCATAACCCATGAGCTCGCTAGTTAGACGAACAGCTTGTTAAGCAGCTACATTCGATCTAAAGTCACAGAACGGTTCAATTGTTAAATGTTTTGGATTTTCATTGCTGGACATGCATAATGAGCGTTTGATAATCTTGTTTGCTGATGAACTAAGTTGCGAGTTCCGTCGCGTTAATCCCCCTGCTTAATGAAACTCTTTCTAACTTAGGAGCGCAGGTTGGTGCTGCTGTTTTAAAATGGCCGATCACGAAGTTCACCACTGCCCCTTATCAGTAGAGGGGATTGTATTGACGTTTCTTTGCAGCTAAATATATTTCGAAGTCGTTAGCCGTCAGATATGGCTCATGAAATGTTTTCTCGTGTTTTATCAGGTTTGTCCTGAAATGAGCTGTCCATTAATTAGTGAACTTATGAACGTTGCTGTCCTTTAAATAACAGTTTACGCCGATCATAACAATGATCTAGCTGGATGGAAACGTCCGAATTGTTGAATTTTTCAGAACTATATTTTCTCTGTCCTAATATGGAGTATAGCCTAGACGGATCATTTACTAAATTAAATGGGCAACTGAAATGCCCACAATAAAATAAATATAGGAACGGAAGAAGCACGTAATTCATGAGCTGTCTTGATTGATAGAATCAAGGGGGTCGTTTGAGTGACTTTTGGTTTTCTGCCATTGTTACGTTGAGAGTAACCTAATGTTTATTTTACATTCATTTATAAATTACGTTGTATATTGCAAGATGGGCTACAACAGTTTACATTTAAAGTGTCTCTGTTTAAAGGTGAAAGAGGCTAAACTTATTTATATGTATTTACACCCCTTCCTTGGAAGATCGTTGCTTCTGTAATGGACTTTAGTCAACCAAATCATTGTCTTGCTAAACAAGACCTGCAGCACTAAGAAAGGCTGCTAAATAAAATTCTTTAAACAGTATGTTAGCTTACAAATTTTTAAATTGCACTACATACAAACTCTTTGCGTCTATTTGTGTAATCGAAACGTAACTTTTTGAAATGGTCTAAGGTCTGAATTTAGTTCCCTTTTCATATTTCAGTATGTGCTGCCGTCTCTTGGGCCGTAAAGATGACCTTTAAAGTAGAAAAAAAGTTGAATGTCATCACCCAAACTACCACTATTTATTATTATTTTAAAATCGTAACGACAGTGCGTTTGGAATGAGCCAGGAATTTTACCTCATTTCAGAAAATTGCATTGCATTTTTATTTTTAACCACCTCACACCGATGAAACTAATGTAGGGCAGAGACAATAATGTTAGTAATAAGAAGAGTGAATAGCTTTTTTTTTTTACAAAGCACATTCATGATGAAAACAAAGGATGTAAAAGTAAGGAACAATAAGGTGGTTCACAGTAAGGTGAACGGGACTCTGCAGAGTAAGTTCTCCAAACGTCGGCCTGTTTTTCTCCTGTTTTTGGCAGAAAAGCTTGGTGTACTCAGGCTCCCCTCATTCAGCTTTATCAGTTAATCTGGTTCAGGACACTTTTATTTGAATTTGACTGTCCTGACTTATGATCAGCAGTCTGTTTCTCCTTAAAACAGCCTGGCTGAGCTAGGCTGGTGATGCTTTTTCATGACTCCAGCCTGTTTTTTTTCCCTGCAAAATTTTTTCTTTTTTTTTCCTTATCATACATTTGAAAAAAAAAAAAGAGTGGGTTGGAGATTATGATGGTGATGGTGATGATGATACCACAGGAGCTTATCACAAATTACATGACTTTTTAAAAAGAAAACTTAGGCATTTAGCAGCCGCACTTATCCTGAACCGCTATCTGTACACACATACAGGTAACAAGCTACGACAATGACCAGCCATTACTGTCCCTGAGAGGACGTAGCAGGTGCTCAGAGCAAATGGGAGACGTGTTGACCCCCCTGTCCCTGCCCCCCCCCCCCCACAGGAGCGGAGCATGGCGCAGACGGTCCACCCCGCCGTGGTGTGCATGTTCGCCCCCCCCGTGGGCATCCCCATGGAGGGCGAGGCGCTGGCCGTGCCCCAGCTGGTCATGCTGGCTAACGTGGCACTAACGGCAGAGGGCGGAGCCTGCGACTTCGGGCTGGAGGAGAAGCAGATGGTGGAGCTGAAGACCGTGGGCAGCGGCAGCTACACGGACAGCGAGGAGGAGGACGAGGAGGAGGAGGAAGAGGACAGCCTGCTGGGGTACGAGTTCAAGGAGCACGGCGAGATCCAAACCGCCGTCCCGCACCCGGTGACCCCGCTGCCTCCTGCGGGAGAGGGGGAGGAAGAGGAGGACGAAGGAGGAGAGCAGAGCGGCAGGGCCGGGGCCGGGCAGAGGAAGCGGGCCCCGCCCGGAGACCCGGAGCTCGCCTGCGCCCCCCCGGCGGCCGCCAAGCGCAAGCGGGGGGCCCCCCCCCCCGGCGAAGACCCCCGGAAGAAGAAGCCGTTCCACTGCAAGCCGTGCCAGTACCAGGCGGAGAGCGAGGAGGACTTTGTGCGCCACATCCGCATCCACGGCACCAAGAAGCTGGCGGCCGTGGCGGCCACCGAGGGGGAGGAGCCGCAGGGCGAGGCGGGGCCGGAGGCGGGCGCCGCGGCGACCGGGGAGGGGGCGGTCCACAGCAAGGGGGTGATCCGCTGCGAGCGCTGCGGCTACAACACCAACCGCTACGACCACTACCTGGCGCACCTGAAGCACCACAGCAAGGGCGGGGACAGCCAGCGCGTCTACAGGTGCACCATCTGCACCTACACCACCGTCAGCCAGTACCACTGGAAGAAGCACATGAGGAACCACTTCCCCAGCAAGCTCTACACCTGCGCGGAGTGCTGCTACTTCTCCGACCGCAAGAACAACTACGTGCAGCACATCCGCACCCATACAGGTACGCCCCTCACCCACTCATCCCCTCATCCATGAACTTCATTTTGACGTGGAACATATTATCTTTTCTTCGTTCCTTTCTTTAAACTCGCAAATCTGTTCTCCTCTGCTCTTGCGGTTTGAGCGGTAATAAAGGCGAGCGCCTGGAAGTTACCTGTGCTCTCTAATCCAGGTGTGCGGTGAGTGGAACGTGCACCTGAACCCTCCTCTCTCCCCTGCAGGTGAACGGCCGTTTCACTGTCCTTACTGCCAGTACACGAGCTCTCAGAAGACCCACCTGACCCGGCACATGAGAACACACTCAGGTGAGTGGCGTTTCTTACCTGTGGAACCTGCGGAGCGCTTGTAGTGCAGCGGTGATGATATAACGTTCGTACTGTACGCCCTGCACCGGGGATCTCACACACCAGCCCCGGAGGGCTGCGGTGTCTGCCGGTCTGTAGTGGGTGTCCGCCGGTCTGTAGTGGGTTTCTGCTCTTCTGTGCTTAATTCACCGCGGATGAGAGCCATGTTGAGCGTGGATGCAGCCGGAGGTGGAAATGTTCGGTGTTTGAAGCCTCAGATCAGGGGCTCATAGAGGGGCCAGCAAACGGGTTGAATTGTGCGCTAAGACAGGAGAGAGGATGTGTCTGTTGGCCAGAGAGTTCAGAGAGGAGTAGGACAGGCCTGCTGCATACGCGGATTGGTCTGAACATCGCTCACAGCATTCCTGCGCTTTACCTTTCCTTCCTAATGCTAACGCTAACGCTAACTCCCTCCATTTTCTCCCCCCACTGTGTTCAATGCACCCAGCGGAGCGGTCGGTTACCTGGTATGTATGACTGTGTGTGTGTGGGCCGGTTCACCCGGCCGTGTACCGTGGAGCTGCGTCCTGTAGCTTCCCCAAATCGTCGTGCTGTTCCCCTCCCTGCATGTGACCGTGGGCTGTGCGTAACGAGGATCGAATGGAAACGAATCTTTTCTTCAGACCCTAAATGTCTCTGCCAGAGAGGCAGACGAATGTGGGTCTGTCAGAAACACAGACGCTTATAGAGCTCTCTGACAGCTGATAGGAGGAGGTGATGTTCAACAATAATCCCGTCAAATTACTAGGGGCCTCCAGAGGCATTTATGGTCTGAAAGTCCAGTATTCCCCCATTAAAACAAAGAGAATGGGCCCTCCCTGAATGTGATTTTGAGTATCGACCTCTCGTTTCTCCCCCCCCGTCCAGGCGAGAAGCCGTTCAAGTGCGACAACTGCAGCTACGTGGCGGCCAATCAGCACGAGGTGACGCGGCACGTGCGGCAGGTGCACGGCGGGCCCAAGCCGCTGAGCTGCCCGCACTGCCCGTACAAGACGGCCGACCGCAGCAACTACAAGAAGCACGTGGAGCTGCACGTGAACCCGCGGCAGTTCCTCTGCCCCGTCTGCAGCTACGCCGCCTCCAAGAAGTGCAACCTGCAGTACCACGTCAAGTCCCGCCACCCGGGCAGCGCCGACATCACCATGGACGTGTCCAAGGTGCGGCTGCGGGTCAAGGGCCCGGAGGCGGGCGCCGCGGGGGGCGCCGGCCGGAGGAGGGCCCGGAGCGGCCCGCCGGCCATCGTGGAGGAGCCGGAGGAGCCGGAGGAGGAGCCGGAGAAACGCGGCGGAGGCGCTGGATACCGAGAGGAGCGACGGCAGCGGGAGGAGGAGGAGGAGGAGGAGGAGGAGGAGGATTCCTCAGGGCCCATCAACCTCTCCATCAGGAGGACCGGTAAAACCGGCAGCGGGCTCGTCGCCGGAAAGGAGAGGAAGGAGCAGAGCGTCCCGGCGGACAGGGAGGAGGCGCTCCAGGAGAGAGGAGGCGCGGCTAAAGGGGAGGAGCGTAAGACGGAGAAACAGAGAGAGCGGGCCGCGCCGGAGAGGAGGAAGGAGAGGACTGGCGGGAAGGCCGCCAAGGTCAGCGGAGCGGCCAGAAAGGGCGGGGTGGAGAAGCGGGCGCAGGCGGAGGCTGTCCAATCAGAGCAGGGGGCGGATCAGAGCGGCGGGGGGAAGAGGAGACGGGCGGAGCGCAAGGCGGGGAGGCCGAAACGCGAGCAGAATTCCGGGACGATGTCAGACGCCCCGTCGGACCCGGGAGAGGAAAGGAGCGCAGGAGGCGCCGGGGAGGCGGAGGTGAAGAAAGAGAAGAGGAGCGGCGGAAAGAGGAAGAACGCGACCAAGAGCGGGGCGAGGACGGAGCGGAACGTCGCTATGGAAACGGAGGCGCCACCTGGGGTTCAGGGCGAGATCCTGGAAGAACCCCCGAAGAAGGAGTCGAAATTGAAGACCAAAGCGGGGAGAAGGAAGCTGGGCGCCGTGGAAACGGCAGCACCAGGGAGAGGGGAGCAGCCCGCCTCGGCCACCAGGAGCAAGAGGAGGCGACTGGAGGACAGCGGGGGAGCGGAGAGCCAGGCCCCCGCGCCAAAACGCCGCAAGGCTGAGAGACGCCCGGCGGGGCGGAGCCAGAAGGCCACGCCCGAACCCCCGGGTGTGCCCGCGGTGGAGCCCGAAACGACCGGCGAGGGCGCAGAGGAGGATGCTGGGACCTCACTGTGCAAAGACGGAAGCCCGGTCGCAGAGTTCCGGCTCGTGCTGGAGGAGGAGGAGGAGGAGGAGGAGGAGGAGGAGCAGCAGACGACGGACCGGCTCCAGGGCCCAGAGGGCACGGGGGCTTTAGCCGGGCCGAGCTCGGGGCAGGAGGAGGGGGCAGGGGCGGGGGCAGCCGCAGAGGACTGCACTGCCCCCCAGCAGCTGGAGCTGGCGGACGGCGGCAAGGGGGGCCCCTCCCCCAGCCAGCCCGCCCCTGTGGCCCCCGGGAAGAAGGCCCTGCCCCCGCTGGAGCTGCCCCGAGCGGGCAGCACGCCAGGCGACGGCGAGGAGGACGAGGGCATCCACAGCCCCGACGGCAGCGACATCAGCGACAGCGTCTCCGAGGGCAGCGACGACTCCGGGCTCAACGGCCTCACGGGCAGCGCCACCCCCACGGGCACCCTCACGGGCAGCGCCACCCCCACGGGCACCCCGACGGGCACCCTTACGGGCAGCGCCACCCCCACGGGCACCCCGACGGGCACCCTTACGGGCAGCGCCACCCCCACGGGCACCCTTACGGGCAGCGCCACCCCCACGGGCAGTGCCACCTCCCCTACCAAGGAGTGCCCCTCCCCCACCTCAGAGTGCCCCTCCCCCACAGAGGACTGCCCCTCCCCCACCTCAGAGTGCCCCTCCCCCACAGAGGACTACCCCTCCCACACAGACCAGAGCCCCTCCCCCACCAAGGAGTGCCCCTCCCCCACAGAGGACTACCCTTCCTACACAGACCAGAGCCCCTCCCCCACAGAGGAGAGCCCCTCCCCCACCGAGTGCCCCTCCCCCACTGAAGACTGCCACTCCCTCACAGACCGGAGCCCTTCGCCCACAGAGGAAAGCACTAGCCTCATCACTGAGAGCCCCTCCCCCATTGAAAGAAGCCCCTCCCCCACCGAGCAAAGCCCCACTCCCATTGACATAGACCACTCCCCCATGACTGAAAGCCCTGCCCCCACAGAAATAGGCCACGCCCCCAATAAAGATAGCCCCTCCCAGACTGAGATGGCACATGCGCCGGTGGAGGAAAGCCACACCCCCTCCAAACTCACGAGTCACACCTGCATCTTCTGCGACCGCGCGTTCCCTGTAGAGGTGGAGTACCGACGCCACCTGAACCGGCACCTGGTGAACGTGTACTACCTGGAGAGCGCCGTCAGTGAGGAGCAGTGAGCCCGCCGTGACCTGGGGGGGGGGGGGGCGGGGGGGGCAGTCCCCAGGCTCTCACACTGTACTATGGATCGCTTCCGGTATTTTATGATGTCAGAAGCCAGTCGTTTTTCCTAATGCTTTTAAATTCGGTGTCTCTTTTATAACTTTTGTATTTCCTGTTTGTGATTCACAGTAATTGTCTTTTTCTCAGCTTTCCCAGAGTGAAAGACGCTACATACTCAGTGCAGTGGAGACAGGAGCTTATCTTGCTATGTGTTCCCTCTTTATTGTGTTCTTGAAGGCCGGTGTGACGTAGCTTTACAGAGACGAGCATCCAAATCCTCCCAACATAAACTGGCTCAACGTCATTGGCTCTGTGTCGATTTGTGTCTCTCTTCCTGGCCCAAAACTTTATTCCAGTTGCACTGGATCACAAAAAAATGTATAATTACATGTATATTCAGGGCTTGTGAGATGGACGAATCATGGGAAGGATTCTCTTGTGATATCACTGTTTGCCGCTGTTACCATGACGTCAGTGGAATACGGGATTATCTTGAGAACAGCGGAAAGACTTTTGAATTCCAGAATTCCTGTTGGTGTTTCCATGTAACCCTGGCAACCAGAGCCTTTGAAGGACTGTTTCCTGTTGGAATGAGCTTCCATTTCTTTACTCTGGGTCAGAGGTGGGCAGTTCCGGTGTGTGCACAGCTTTTTGTTTCCACCAATTGCCCTGGCTATATGAGCTAACTGACTGTTTACCCCAACACTGGTTCACTCATAGAGGGACACATAAAAACAGTCATTCATGTGCCAATCTAAAATGTAGTTTAAAATGTTATGGGCTAACTGAGTCATTAAGGCCAGAAGTTGGCATGAAAACCGGACGGGCATGCTCACCTCTGCTCTGGATCATCCTGGCCAAGAACAGCAGTGAGTAGCGCTGCCCCTGCTGGAAAAAGGTGGCATGACGCTTATGAATATTTCTAAAATGAGAAAGAACCAAAGACGGCCCTCGGCGTAATAACAGGGCTCGTGTTTTTGTTTTTGTTTTTGTTTGTTTTGTTTTTTTTTCCTCAGTTCAGTGAAAGAAGCTCACGTTTGGCCTGGGAATAGCACCAGTCGTTCTGACTCGTTCCCACTTCACCCAGCTGCCAGTGACTGTGTGCCTGCCATTCTTTCTGATTTCTTTGAGCACTTTTGAAAGAACGTGTATTCCTTAACACACTTTTTAAAATGTAATAAAAACATATTGTTTTTATTTGTAGCTGTAGTTTAGTTTTAAGATACTGGAGTGTGTGTGTTTTTCCACACAGCCTCCAAACTCTATGCAGTGGAACAAATATTAATTTGGTCTGCTCTGACCCGATAGCCCTACCTTCTGTCCCGATGCTTCTGTTCAGGCAGGCAGTGTTTCCCTCTGTCGGTCAAGAGCTCAAGAAGGGGTAGTGACAGTTGGCAAGTCAAGGCCAACTCAACACATATGTACAAAATATCAGTTAGAGGTTGTAGGTAGACATCTTGCTGTTTTATGTTCAACGGAGTTGAGTAGGTTTCCCTTTGATAGCTGAATTATATTTCTGTGTACAGCATATTTTATTGTAGATGGACTCTTTTTATTGCAGTTGGGGTTGCTATTCATTTATACATGTGAAAATGTACATATTTTATAAAATTTTCTTTGTTCAACATTAAATAGTTTCTTGAGCAGATAAGTTCATTGTGAACCATTTTGTGGTCACATCATGTTTGTGCTGGTAGTGATTCAGGTCAAATAATCTGGATGAGAAAAAAAAAACTGTCTTCAAACATGTGCCTTGCTACCAGCAATGGCAAAACTCCTGATTTTTTAACCGTGAGTTACCCGTTTAACTGTTGATCACAAAACATGACTTCTGGGGATGTGCGGTATCATTGTGTGACTGGTCATGGTGGGGTCATTGTGTGACTGGTCATGGCGGGGTCATTGTGTGATTGGTCAGGCAGGATCATTGTGTGACTGGTCATGGCGGGATCATTGTGTGATTGGTCAGGCAGGATCACTGTGTGATTGGTCATTGCGGGATCATTGTGTGATTGGTCAGGCAGGATCACTGTGTGATTGGTCAGGCAGGATCACTGTGTGATTGGTCATGGCGGGATCATTGTGTGACTGGTCAGGCAGGATCATTGTGTGATTGGTCAGGCAGGATCACTGTGTGATTGGTCAGGCAGGATCACTGTGTGATTGGTCATGGCGGGATCATTGTGTGACTGGTCAGGCAGGATCATTGTGTGATTGGTCAGGCAGGATCACTGTGTGATTGGTCGTGGCAGGGTCATTATATGATTGGTCATGGGGGGGTCATGGCAGGATCATTGTGTGACTGGTCAGGCGGGATCATTGTGTGATTGGTCAGGCAGGATCACTGTGTGATTGGTCGTGGCAGGGTCATTATATGATTGGTCATGGGGGGGTCTGATTGGTCAGGCAGGATCACTGTGTGATTGGTCATGGCGGGATCATTGTGTGACTGGTCAGGCAGGATCATTGTGTGATTGGTCAGGCAGGATCACTGTGTGATTGGTCGTGGCAGGGTCATTATATGATTGGTCATGGGGGGGTCATTGTGTGATTGGTCAAGGCGGGCCCTCTATGTCCTGTGCTGATCAGCTCTGCTTTTCGGAAAAAGGAGGCATTGTGGATGGGAAGAGGAACGAGGTTCTGAGCAGTACATGTAGTGCGTTTTTGATGAATGAAATGTAGATTTTTTTTTCATTTCATGTTTTCTTCTTTTTGAGAAAATGTCCAAAGATTTAAGAAAAAAAGTATTCCATTGTTTTACTGTTGCTGCTGAAAGATGCAGGCTTGTTTTTTTTATGCCCAAAACGTGTTCTGTGACATCTTTGACAATCAGTCTACGATCGGTTCATTGCCAATTTGTAAAGGTTTGCATTGATACTATTAATGAACATTCAGTACTTTCATTTATTTTGAATTCAGTTTTGGCTGCTGGCTGTCAGTGTAGCCAAGCAGACTTTTGATATGTTGTATTCAGCTGTAATAATAAAGGCAAACAGTGCAACCAATCCTGTGCGTTAAAGTTTAAAGTTTTTAAAATCAGGAATTCTGTTTGGAGCTTTTGCCTTATTTGGCGAGATTTCTCTGCCACAAAACGTGCTTCCAAAGCTGGACTTTCCATAGATGTTTTAAGTAATTCAACATGTATTTGTCTTGTTTCTGCAGGTAAAAAGGAGCACAAGTAAAACATTTTGTATGTTCATATAAGCGGAGTGAAGTTGGTAAAGCTTGAATAGACTGGGTGTGAAGAAACACTGATTAGAAAGTACAGGTAAAATATCAGTAGATTCAGCTTTTTGTGCGTGTGTGTGTACGTATGTGCATGTGTATGTGTGTGTGCTTGCGTGTGTGTGTTTGTGTGGGCGCGTGTGTGTGCATGTGTGTGTGTGTATGTGTGCGTGCGTGTGTGTGTGCGTGCTTACGTGTGTGTGTTTGTGTGGGTGTGTCTGTGCTTTTTGAAATTTCTCTACGAGCGCCTATAGTGATTTGCATTTCCCCTGCATTAAAAAGCAACTTGATGTATGACTGTATGACCCATGCTTATAGTTAAAAAAAAATAAAATCCCGTGCAATACACATGAGAGTGATACCAAAGCAAGGCAATGCAGAACTGAAAAAGAATGTGTCCAATTTGAGTCCCTGAGTGCAGCCATCTTTCTTCCGAAAACGTCTTGGTTTCAGTCCTAAATTCTACACAGAAATGCACTCTCGAGTGGTGAGGTTCTTCATCACGATGTGTATGAACTCCCGTGCTTTAGCCCAGTGTAAAATTATCATTTATAATTGCTCTTTTCACTTATTGGTAGAATTATCAGGTATTTCTCATTTCTTTTTGTTTTCAGAGTGCTGGTACTGTTTTGCGTTCTCCTGCTTTTCATGTAAAGTCTGTATATTTGCATTATTTTTTACCATCTGCTGTTTCTCCTGTGTGATTATGAGATATCCACTTTTTCCTGTTGAAAGTTTTTCATTTGGCACAGTGACTGTGCCACATACCTTTAACTGAAAAAAGTGCAGTCTGTTGCATTATTAGTGATCCTTACTCTTGAGTACAATGTTTGGATAACTTTTACTTGTGCTGACTGAAGTGCAAATGTTTTGTGCATTTCAAAAAATGAATGAATGAAAGCTAGATGGTGATAAGAAAAATCCTGATTCACATTTGATTACTCTTTTTTATTTTTTATTAAGACCTGTTCTCTGATCTGTAGATGAACTAGAATTTCCCCAAATGTATCTGCTTCAATAAAAGCTGGAGGTACTGTGGTATCAGTGGTTAAGTTTTTTTTTTCTCCCTCAAAATCACCAGATTTACAATGATTTTTGGTGCATATGGTCAGGTGCAGAATTATATAAAATTGAATTGGAATCTTTTGCATGTACCTTCTGTGCTCTACGTGATGCCTTATAAATAACCAAGTCATTTTGTGTTTGAGCAACAATTATGAGCTGACCAAAAGTCTGTCTGGGCACAGCCATTATGCCAAATAAAAAAAAAAAATTTTTTAATCAAATTGCTGGCTAAATATAAAGTATGGTGGTGATTAAATCAGTTGGAGTAAGTAGGAAGCCTTGTGATGTGTAATCTCCTGGGACTCAACCATAGAATACGTGGGTAATTTTTTGACATGTTTAAATGTCTGAAAGGTTGACTGTATCTTGAATTCTATTTGGAAAGCAAGGGTACACAGGCAAAACTAATATTTAATCGGTGCCAAAATACTTGGAAACATTGCTTTCAAACAGGGTGTTGTTAATATCTGGAATGGTTTAACCTCGATACTCTTGTCGCGATTAAGACTATGGCATACAGATCGGGATACAGCATTAAAATGGGCAGCATAACTAGTCTGCAGTAAATCTGTATGGTCAGCGTCCAACGCATAACACTGTTGAATTCAGAACGTTGCACGTTTGGCATCTTGTACAGCTCAATTCGTTTACACATCAATTTGCGCAAGCTTGAGCTAAAAACACGCAGAGAGCGCTGCAAGAAGAGTTGCACGTCTTCTTTAAGAAAGGGTCTTGGCTGACTAAAATAATCCAGTCTAACCCCCACAATCCTCTGCGTGCCAAAATAGAGAACTGCACAAGGGAAAGGTATAGCTCACTGTGGGATGGTATACAGTTACATTTGATAATCCGTTGATGAATAACTGTTGGACTGTGTGTACTTCGGCTATATTTGTCCAATAGATTTTGTAAAAATTCCTTCATCGGCTAATCCAACAGCCTGCTGTCTCCCCACTCGCTTCATTTTTTACGTGTTGGCGCACGTACAGACATAATCTGAATAAGGGGGAAAATTCCTGTCTTTTATCAAAGCATACGGATATTACACAGTTCCATCCATGGACCTTGTGCACACTGCATGCTTACGAATATTAGTTAGTGAACGACGTTTAGTCTAATAACCTTTAGCAAGCCGTTTCCATCGGACAGATTGACCGCCTAACTCTTTACTTTCCAGTTTTAATTAGTGGGATAGACATTGGAGAGCCGGAGAAGAATGGCCTAAAATGTCAGGTAAGCATTAGCCCCCGTTTAACGTTTTTTACAGTCGTTAGCTCGGTAGTTAAATGTTGCTGATATATATTCGACTAACTAGCAAACAAGCCCACTTGGCAGTCGTGTTATGCGGATGACGCGGACAGTGAGAAAAAAGTTGTATTTGTTCTTCTGAATTGTTCTCAAGATTACTATAGTGTGTGAACACGCCCTGGAAACATTAAAAATATGCCAACACCATATTACTGTCCATCGTGTTTTGTTTGCTGTATATCATAATGTTATATTTTAGAGAGCGCAAATGCTAGGCTAACGTTACGAGCATTAGAGCCCATTATGCTAGCGGTTATGCCATTTTTTGCAGCATTCTAAATCTTAAGTAAATATGCCGAGTATAAACATTTCAAATACCTATTTAGAACCCAATTAGAACTTACCAACAAAGTACACCAATTGCCAAAGTGAGCCTAAGTAATGTTGCTAGTTACATTTTTGTCAGGTTAATGCGCCCGTTGTTAAAGTTTTTTGTTTTTTTTTTGTCTTTAAACCCATGTGCCATTACTTCAGAAAGATTGAATCTCCGTGCAAGCTCCGGAAGAGGTCAAAGACTGGTCAGAGCCAGGAAGTTGTCATAACGACTCGCATGACCAAACCAGCGAGAGGAGAAGTGTCGCTGGTTAATTTCACCCAGTCCTCAAATACCAAAAAGAGTCTCACGCCAGTACTTGACACATCGGGACAGTGCACGAGTTGGCTGTGTGGTTTTTGATCATTGTAGGTTTAAAAGCCACAGGATTGTGAGGTCATGGAGTTGCTCGACTCCAGTGAAGGGATTTATTTACCTGTTGTGAAAGCTGGTGCGATAAAGACAGAGAGAGAAGAACTGGACTGCTCTCCATTGGAGTGCCCGACTCAGGAAAACCTACAGGATACCAACGAATGGTTCGAAAGTGCAGAAGAGACTCCTGGAACCAGCCTGAGTTACAACATCGTAAAGATTGAGACAGAAGAACTGGGCCGTATTAAGCGTGAGCAACACGCTGACACCCTAATTAAGACAGAAGCTGGTGAGCAAAGCTGTGCGGAACCAGATCAAGTCGTTGTCCGTGAGCCTGGTGAACATGCTGTTGGTACGGTGCAGAGTGAATCCCATCTGTGGTTTCCCCAGGCTGCTACTGAGACACATCCGCAGATGTACCCCACTGGGGTCCCATATTTCTGCACTGTGTGTAGTAAGACCTTCCGCCATTTACAGAGCTTAAAAGAGCATCAGATAGTGCACACGACAGAGAAACAGCACATCTGCACGGACTGCGGGAAGAATTTCAAGAGATCGAAAAGCCTGGTCATTCATAAGCGCATTCACACAGGAGAGAGACCGTACAGTTGCACCGACTGTGGAAAGAGTTTTGGGCGGTTAGGAACCCTAAAGACTCACCAGAGAATTCACACGGGAGAAAAGCCGTACTCCTGTGCAGATTGTGGTAAATGCTTCAATCAACTGGAGCACTTAAAATCACATTATCAAATTCACACGGGAAGGAAGCCGTACTCTTGTACACAATGTGGAATGAATTTCGGTCATTTAGGAACCTTAAGGAATCATTTTCGCACGCACACAGGAGAGAAACCGTACTCTTGTGCAGAATGCGGAAAGAGTTTTTCACAATTGGGAACCTTGAAGACTCATCAGCGTATTCATACAGGGGAGAAACCGCACTCTTGCTCAGAATGTGGGAGGCGTTTTAATCAGTTAGAACACTTGAGGACACACCAGAGAACGCACACAGGAGAGAAACCATATCCTTGCAAAGAGTGTGGGAAATGCTTTAACCAATTAGAGCACTTACGAACACACTTGCGAATTCACACAGGAGAGAGACCATACTCATGCACAGTATGTGGAAAGAGTTTTGGTGCCTTCGGAACTTTTAGAGACCACCAGAAAATCCACACTGGAGAGAAACCATATGTTTGCACGCAGTGTGGGAAGAGTTTCAAACAGATGGAAAGCTTAATGCGGCATCAGAGAATTCACACCGGGGAGAAACCGTACACTTGTACCGACTGTGGAAAGAGGTTCAGTCAGTCGTGGAACCTGAAAATTCATCAGCGAAATCACAAGAAGGAATCCCCTGAACCCAAGAGTGCAGACAGAGTTCAGTAACTGAGTGAATTGATACAGTCCTCCCACTATGAGGTCTGTCCCTTTAAGCAGAAATGTACGTGTTACTCATTGTTATTGCTTAATCAACATTTTCTGGTACTGCAGGAGACTCGTACGTGTACACAAATTTATTCAAATTCAGTTGGTGTCATTATTTTATCGTTTATTTTTAAATTATTCTAGTATGTGGGGCTGCTGGGTGGCTCACTCAATAAAAGTGCTGTTTGTGGCGAAAGAGCGAGCGCCACGGACTTGGATCGTATCTGACTCGTTCCAGAACTTTTTTAACAGTTTCTTTTTAAAAAAAAAAGTGTTCCAGTATTGCAATACAAAAGGAAGTGATGTCATAGGGACATCCCCAACTGCTCACCCATTGGCTCACTCACAGTTAGAGCCCAGACAGGGCTCTAATTAAGCAAAGCCCAGTGTCTCCAGTGTGCTTATCTTCAGGAAAAAGAACAGCCTGGCACAGTTTTACCTCAGGGGCTTCGATCTCTGGACCTGAAGGTGACCTGGTTTCCATGAATTCTTGTGATCTTTAGTTAGACAGTTGGGTCAAAGACTTTTGTCTGGTTGGGAACAAAATTGACGTTTGCTTTAAAAAATTATGACATAGAGGTGCTCATGAAACCATACTGGTGTTCTGTGACAGATGTGGTTTCTCCAGTCTTACCAGACACTAGATACCCATGAGGAACCATTTACTAATGGAGCTGCTGTTTTTACCAGAAAAAACGGACACTTTTTTCAAAATCAACTACAGTCATGAAATGGACGCTGCCACCACGAGAAACAAGAAATGGCGAATGACCCGGTCTGTGACCAGGCTTATGCTGTCTGTTCAAATCTGTGTGTTATTCGGGTGAGTCTACAGGTGTGTGTACCATGTGACCACACCCTCACAGCTGTTGATCCAATGGCCTGATGGAATTTAAATTAAATGAGCAGGCTTATCATGCGGTTGAAATTTGGCAGAATGGCCGCACAGTGTAACATTTAGTCTATTTTCCAGTTATGAATTGTGGGAATGTACATTAAGATGATGGAGAAGAATGGCCTAAACCATTAGCCCCCGTATAACGTTTTTTCTGCCGTTATCTACCCAGATAATGCAGACAGCGAGGAAAAAGATGTATTTGTGTTGTTCTCAAGATTACTATAACGTAAACACGATGTGTAAATATTAAAATATGCCCAAACCATATTACTCTCAAGCGTGTTTTCCTGCGTGTAATGTGTTTTAACGTTATATTTCAGAGATGGCAAATGCCGGCTACGAGCGTTCAGAACACACTGTGTGAGTTTCCGTGGTGAATAGAACAGGACAACAAGACTCCTGCAGGCATTTAGGACCAGTCCACTGTCCACATCATCACTCTGATTGAATATCTTTCTTATGTCAGGGAAAGATAATCAAAGCTTTTTACCCAGGCATTGGGAACAGTGAAGCTTCTTTGTGAGGGTTTAACGATATTTAATGTTGCTGTCTGGTGCAAATCTGACAGCTATGAAAACATGGCCTTAGCCTATTCCACTTGTCTAGTCAGTCTCTGTGACAGCTTTGGGATTTTTACCTCTGTAACTTTCCACAACTCGTGCAAGACTAAGAGTCTTTTCTAGGTACGTGCAATCTACAATAGAGGTGTAGCTTAAAATTATAAATAGAATTTGCCCTTGTACAAACAGGAGAGTATTTTCATTAAATTCTGTTAGAAATTTCTTTTTTTTTTTTTCATTTTTTAAACTGTGATAATCAACTGGCAATATATTTTCCATATGAAATTGTTCTTCTTTTTTTGTTGTGTGGGTCACTTTATAAAGATCCTTACAAACATGAGAGTAAAATGAAACACCAGTGTTGGTGTTGTTTTTGTGTCCTTTACAGGGTTTAATTTTTACTTTGTTGAAATTTCCCAACTACATAGACTCAGCTGCCATGCATGCGATGCAGTGCCTAGATTATGTGTATTCAAATATATATGTAACTTAACATGCAGCACAGGAAATTAGACCTTATCACTTAGAGATTGTGAGGGACCTTGTAAATAAAGGCTTAATTGTCAGATTGGTCTCTGTTTCAGAGGTTAAGTTGTACTGCTGAAGTGAAAATGGCCGTTTTTAGTGCAAAGCAAATGGTGAACTTTTCCTGTTTCCTCCTTTTAAAAGGGAAATAAATGTTCTTTGTTTCAGTCCTAAATTCCACTCAAAAATGCACTCCTGAGCGACAAGGTTCTTTATCACTGTGAATGTGTGTGAACTTCCTTGTTTTATCCCAGTGTAAAATGATCATTTATGATTGCCTGGTTTCACTTATTGGTAGAATTATCAGGCATCTTTCATTTCTTTTTGTTTTCAGACTGCTGGTACTGTTTTGCGTTCTCCTGCTTTTCCTGTAAAGTCTGTATATTTGCTTCTTTTTTTACCATGTGCTGTTTCCCCTGTGTGAGTACACTATATCCACTTTTTCTTGTTAATAGTGACACAAAAGTTTTGAATTGGTTGGCACTGTGAATGTGCCACAGACCTGTTAACTGAATAAAATGTGGGTCTGTTGCAAAGTGTTTGGATAACTTATCCGCATTGACTGAAGTAAAAATGTTTTGTGCATTTCCAAAAATGAATGAATGAAAGCTAGATGGTGATAAGAAAAATGCCGTTTTACGTTTGATTACTCTTTTTATTAAGATCTGTTCTCTGATCTGTAGATGAGCTATACGTTCCCCAAATGTATCTGCTTCAATAAAAGCTGAAGGGTACTGTGGTATCAGTGGTTCTCTTATGTGCATTTAAGTGGGGGTACGGAGTTCACCCCGACTCTCAGTACAGTTTTACATTTCCTGGCTTTATGGCCTGTATTTGAAGTTTCCGATTTCTCATCTTGCGTCTTGGGGGTACAGGTACCATATTACAGTGGTGTTTACATTTTTTTGGGTCCCAAATGGCCATTTAAATTTATTTATTTCTCCAAATCAACAGATTGCCCATGTTTTTGTTTGTTTGTTTGTTTGTTTGTTTGTTTGTTTGTTTTTGGTGCGTATGGTCAGGTAAAGAATTATGACAAAAATTCCAAGATTCCGATCCATGTTTTCATATGTGGAAACTTAATTACCCTACATGATGTATACATAAGCATGTCATTTTGTGTTTGAGCAAAATTTATGAGCTGACCAACGTTTGTCTGAGCCCTGCAGAGACCAATGGAATTTCCTCGACGTCTTCTTTAAGAAAAGGTATCATCTCTTACTCCCACAATCCTCAGCGTGCCAAACTGAAGAACTGCAACACGGGAAAGATATACCCCCCCTCCCTCCCCCCCCCTCCCCCCCTCCCCTGCTCTCCCCCAATCTCTCGCTTCTCGCTTTTGTCGTGTTGGAGCTCATACAGTAAACTAGTAATCTGATTAAGGGGGAATTCCTGTCTCTTTACAAAGCATTTCTATATTTCCACACATTTCCAACCATGGACACTCTGGACACTGCGTGCTTACTAATGTAGGTGAGCAGGGTTCGACAACACTTAGCGAGGAGTTTCAATCGGACAGAATGGGCGCTCCATTTATTTAACATTTAGTCTATTTTCCAGTTTTAATCAGTGGGAAGGTAAATTAAGATGACAGAGGAGAACGTCCTAAAGTGTAAGGTAAGCATTAGCCCCCGTATAACGTTTGTACTGCTGTTATCTAGGTAGCTAGATAGTGTGAGTATTGTTGCATAGCCTTGCCGGTGTTGTATGTTTGGCTAACTATAAACCAACTTCACTAGCCAGCGGGATACCCGGATAACGCGGACAACGATGAAAAAGTTGTATTTTTGCTTCCGAGTTCTTCTCAAGATTACCATAACGTAAACACGATGTGTAAATATTAAAACTATGACCTCTTGACTAAACCAGATGTTACTCTCGTGTTTTGCTGCATCTTATGCTATAACGTTATATTTCAGACATTTTTTGCTAAATTCTAAATATAAAGTATGTTTAAGTGCAATTGCCTGTTTATATTTAATACATTTTGGAGAGCTATCTTGGAGTATGTTGCATAGTATCTCCGTTACAATTGGTTGCATCAGATAAAACTTGCCAGTACACCAAACAAATCCAGCCAAATGAACGTTGCTAGTTAGATTTTTGTCGTGTTAATGGGGTTGTTGTTAAAGTTTGTCTCTTTTATTTTTGTCTTTTTAAAACCCACGTGTCATTACTTTGGAAAGTTTGAGTCTCTGAGTCTCCTGCAAGCTCTGGAAGAGGTCAAAGACTGGTCAGAGCCAGGAAGTTGTCATAAGGACTTGCATGACCAAACCAGACAGAGGAGCATCGCTGGATAATTTCATAAAATAATGAAAACAGACTTACTCAAGTACTTGACACATGATAGTAGATGACATGATCTGGATAGTAGATGACATACACAAGTTGTTTGTATGGTTTTTAATATTTGTCATCTGAAAAACCACAGGATTGTGAGGTCATGTAGTCGCTCGACTCCAGTGAAGGGATTTATTTACCTGTTGTGAAAGCTGGTGCGATGAAGACAGAGAGAGAAGAACTGGGCTGCTCTCCATTGGAGTGCCTGACTCAGGAAAACCTACGGGAATCCCAACATTACAGAGATGCGTCACAAAGCGAAACCAACGAATGGTTCAAAAGTGCGGAAGAGACTCCTGGAACCAGCTTAAGGTACAACATCACAAAGATTGAGACAGAAGAACTGAACCGTTTTAAGCGTGAGCAACACGCTGACACCCTAATTAAGACAGAAGCTGGTGAGCAAAGCTGTGCGGAACCCGATAACGAAATGTTTCCCTACACTGAGACGTTTCGGGATTCACAGAGCTTAAGAGAAGATCGGCTATTTCACACAGGTGAAAAACAGCACATATGCACAGACTGTGGGAAGAATTTCAAGAGATCAAAAAGCCTGGTCATTCATAAGCGCATTCACACAGGAGAGAGACCGTACAGTTGCACCGACTGTGGAAAGAGTTTTGGGCGGTTGGGAACCCTAAAGACTCACCAGAGAATTCACACGGGAGAAAAGCCATACTCCTGTGCAGATTGTGGTAAATGCTTCAATCAACTGGAGCACTTAAAATCACATTATCAAATTCACACGGGAAGGAAGCCGTACTCTTGTACACACTGTGGGATGAATTTTGGTCAATTAGGAACTCTAAGGAATCATTTACGGACACACACAGGAGAGAAACCGTACTCTTGTGCAGAATGCGGAAAGAGTTTTTCACATTTGGGATCCTTGAAGTCTCATCAGCGTATTCATACAGGGGAGAAACCGCACTCTTGCTCAGAATGTGGGAGGCGTTTTAATCAGTTAGAACACTTGAGGTCACACCAGAGAACGCACACAGGAGAGAAACCATATCCTTGCAAAGAGTGTGGGAAATGCTTTAACCAGTTAGAGCACTTACGAACACACTTGCGAATTCACACAGGAGAGAGACCATACTCGTGCACAGTATGTGGAAAGAGTTTTAAAGCCATTGGAACTTTTAGAAAACATCAAATGATCCACACAGGAGAGAAGCCGTATGTTTGTACACAGTGTGGGAAGAGTTTCAGACAGGTGGACAGTTTAATGCGGCATCAGAGAATTCACACCGGGGAGAAACCGTACACTTGTACCGACTGTGGAAAAAAGTTCAGTCAGTTGTGGACCTTGAAAAATCATCAGCGAAATCACAAGAAGGAATCCCCTGAACCCAAGAGTGCAGACAGTGTTCAGTAACTGAGTGAGCTTATACAGTCCTCCCACGACGAGGTCTGTCCTTTTAAGCAGAAATGTACGTGTTACTCATTGTTATTGCTTAATCAACATTTTCCAGTACTGTGGGTTCGAGACTCTACGTTTTACGTGTGCCCACAGTTTGGGTTCATTCCAGTTGCTTATTTTCACTCCTTCCATCTTCAGGTGAAGCGTCAAATCCTTCAACGAGAAGCAGATTTCTATGGTGATGACATTGTCCCCATTATTTTCAGTGAGAGGCGATTCTTTACATACGCAAGGCATGCTGGGATAGCTGAGCAATGGAAGGCAAGCTGGGGAAGGGACCATGAGTGATGGGGGAACCTGGTGCGATAACCAATCGGATTAAAGGTCTGATGTGTAAATTGTTTTGCATTTAAAATTTTTATTTCCCCATTCCATAGTTCTGTCAAGGAGAGCCCATTTATTTTGCTGTGTTGGGATTTCCAATATTTATACTATTGATATACATTTAATAAACACAGTGTGTCAAAAATAGAAAACACCCACAAGCTACCAACTGTGGGAGGCAAGAGCGGTACCAGGCGATTTCATCAGAGGGTGTGTGTCTTCACCCTTCCTCATGTCCTTCCCTCGCTCCTTAGCGCCACCCACTGGAGGACGCAAATAAGAGATGCAGGGATGGTATACGACAGGGTTTGTGTATCAGTCTTATCCAGAAAGGACCGGTTCGAGTGCAGGCTTTTGTTCCAACTGAGCAGTAACACACCTGATTCTACTAATCAACCTCTAGAGTAGTCTTTGCTAAGGACCTTGATTAGTAGAATCAGGTCTGTCACTGCTTGGCTGGAACAGAAGCCTGCACCCACACCGGCCGTTGCTGGATAAGATTGAGGACCTCTGGTATACGAGGACGGTGGTATCGAGGGGACTTGCGTTAGGTAAATGGGACGTCCTTGCTCAGCGAAGCGTCAGTTTGAAGCCACATCAATTACAGGCCTAGCGGAGGTGGAGAGGTGGATCCACAGGTGGATCATTCGTACGTCAAGCATTCCAAAAAAAATGACTTCTGCAAAGGCGGCACTTGTGTATCCTCACTGAAGCTTCCTCCGAGAGTCTCCTCACCCTTCTCTCCTCTCTCTTCCAAGCAGCATTAAACAGATTGGAATGTGCTTAACGATAGTTGACCTCGATTGGTGTTTGGGACCTCTCAAGGACTGAGGAGACAAGGATGAATGAAATAAGCGATTGGAATGAGACCTAAGTTAACATCATTTACTTGTAAGTGTTCCAGTATAGCAGTAAAAAAAAAAAAAGAAGTGATGTCATAGGGACATCCCCACCTGCTCACCCATTGGCTCGTGCGGTCGCTCAGGGCTCTTATTAAGCAAGGCCCCGTGTCTCCAGTGTGCTTGTCTTCAGGAAGGAACGACCTCCCAAAGTTTTACATCAGGGGCTTCGATCTCTGGACCTGAAGGTGACCTGGTTTCCATGAATTCCTGTGACCTTTAGTTGGACAACTGGGACCAACAATGACTCTTGAGGTGCTCGTAAAGCCACACTGGTGCTCTGTCAAGGATGTGGTTTCTCCAGCCTCGCCGGAGAGCCGATGACCACAAGGAACAATCTGAACCTCAAATCCATTTAAGGATGTACAACAAAAATACATTGTTATATACTGCAGTGTTGTTAATGGAGACAGAGCACACTGTGTGACTGTCGGTGGTTAATGGAGACAGAGCACACTGTGTGACTGTCGGTGGTTAATGGAGACAGAGCACACTGTGTGACTGTCGGTGGTGAATATGACAAGACAACAGGACTCCTGCAGGCATTTAGGACCAGTCCACGGTCCACATCATCACTCTGAATGAATATCTTTCTTTTACCAGAGAGAAAATAATAAAAGCTTTTATACCTTGGATGGGGACCATGAGGTATCTCTGTAAGGGCTTTAATTATATTTAAAGTTGCTGTCTGACACAAATCTGACAACTATCAAAACATGGCCATAGCCTATTCCACAGGCAGTCTGGGCAGTCTCTGTGACAGCTTTGGGATTTGTACTTTAAACTTTTCGTAGATATGCACTATCTACAATAGTAGCTTGTGCTGCTTAAAATATTGTTGGTAGTATTTTCACTTACACAATAATAATTTGCTTATACAATAATGTATTCATTCATTCCTGCAAAAAAAATTGATGATCAGTTGGTAATATTTTTGCTGTTTTAAATCGTACTTCCTTTGTTGTGTGGGACATTTTAAAAAGATCCTTACAGGCATAAGAGTAAAATAAAACATCGTTGCTTAACAGGATTTCATGATCCTTCACTGGAACCACAACACTGGTTCAGTTGCCATGGACGCAATGCAGTGACTAGATTATGTTTATTAAAACATGTACATTACTTAACATATAGCACAGGAAATTAGACCTTATCACACAGAGATTGTGAGGGACCATATAAATAAAGGCTTCTCCTAACTGTGTGTCAGAATGGTCTCTGTTTCCAAGGTGAAGCTGTACGGTTGATGTCAAAAAGCAGTTTTAAATGCAAAGCAATGGTAAACTTTTCTGAATGTAATCACAAACATTTTGGTTTTTTTTAAAGGAGGAGGGACAATTTTTTTCGTTTTTAAAGCTTAAGTTCCGCAGAATCTTACTCATTGAATGCAACCTGACATATTATTTGTAACATAATTGTCATTTTAGTCCATTATAACTCTGAAAAAAGTGACTTGAATGGGGATAAACTGTGGTAGCAGACCAGGGGAGCCACCAGGGGGAGCCACTTGCACATCCAAACGGCCAACATGGCTGAGCAGGCCTGGCTGAAACCATCAGCCCAAGGCCTTAACTGAACATTTTTTTCTAACTTTTTTCTCTTTAACATTTCTTTAAGTTTTCCTTCTTTTTATTTCTTCTAAATCTAAACTTGGCAATGGCAAACTGCCCCCTTCAGAGGTAAAAACCTAGCAAAACATAGCAGATCAGAGCTTCGGAGGACTACAGAGAACAACAGCAGCAGTCGGCAGCAGGCAAATCTCTGGGAACTCATCTCAAGCTGAACTGAACGATCGAGGATACTGCTCAGACAGACCTGCCAATCAGCCAGGACGTTTTTCACCAAACTGTGTGAAAAGTGTTTTTTTTTTTAAATCTGGGACATGATTGATTGAAAGGATGTATATATCCAAAGCAGTACATTTGGTTACAAGTGAACCACAACAGGGAGACAGATCAGCAAGTGTAGGAGGTACCTACTACCTACTGTTCCACAAGTTGACTTGAGTCACTATCAAAGGAGGACCACAGTTTCTTCAGGTCTTTGTGGTTTCCTTCCAATGAGTAGGTGTGGACTGTGGGTGCTTTGGCCAATCATTGACTTTAAGCACTGACGTTCTGAAAAGCAGTCCCTCCAGGACTGGAGTCTGTCACCCCTGCCCGGGGCGAATATGAGCTTATCTCTTCTGTTGGAAAGAGAGCCCAGCTGATCTGCTCCTCTCAGGGATGTTGTTCCCCGTTGTTTGTTGAAGGGCTCTCGCGCCACGTGTGGCATTTGCCATGGCTTTGACGCGCCCGACCGCGATTTGTGAGGCGATGCTGAAACAGTGAGCGTGAAATTCCTTCCTCCAGATAAACGGCTCCTTGTTCTTGAGTCTGCGCATGGGCGAAAACTCTCACAATCGTGTTTAAGTCTCGCTGATCGCAGTTCATGCAAACACGCAAGAACATGCAAAAAAATCAGTAACGCCTGCCGTGTGCTCTCTCAGGTGAAGTTAGCTAGCGAGAGATCCGATCGCGTTTCTGCAGGGCGTGCGCTTTAATCTGTGGAAAAAAACCCGCATCGCATGAATGGAGACGTATCGCGTGCACGGAGTTGAAACCCGTCAGTCATGCGTCTGCTTTTACACGCATCACAAAGCGTGGCTGCGCACTGGATAATGATCGTGTGGGATAAAAGGGTCTCTACCTGTCCATGTCACCTGTGTGTAACTCGAGACCTGAGGGAACCGCGCTACAGCCGCGCTGGAGTCCCCAAACTCCAAAAAAAAAAACAGACACGGGACCTTCCTGGGAAATACATTACGTTACATTTATATGGCGGATGCGTTTATCGGAAGCGTCTTTATGGGCAGCAGTGTAGTATACTGGCTAAGGAGCTGGTCTTTTAGGACCAGAGATACCGCAGGTCCTTCCTTCCTGTTGTTGTCAGACATTACAATCAGCACTGCTTCTAGTAGACCACACACACCACTCATGTGCAACCCGCTCACTTTTTGGTGCAATTCACTCGTGCAATATAGAGTATGTGCAATCCACTCGTGCAATATAATAATATAAAGTGTACCAAACTGTGCTTTGTTTGCATATTGTTTGTATATTGTCTGTATATATTATATCTATTATATTTTTCACTCCCCTTGCTATTGCACTATCCCCTCTGCTGCTGTAACACTGCAAATTTCCCCGCTGTGGGACTAATAAAGGATTATCTTATCTTCTCTTATCTTATCTTTTAACCTAAAGGTCGCAGGTTCAATTCCCAGTTAGGACACTGTCGTTGTACCCTTGAGCAAGGCACTTAACCTGCATTGCTTCAATATATATATATATATCTAGCTGTAAAATGGATGCAGTGTCACTCTGGATCAGAGCATATGCTAAATGCCTGCAATGTAATGTAATGCAAAGCGATGTACAGTAAGTCCGTACCAAAGGTCACTGGGAAATGTGGGTTTGTTGGAGTTTAGAGCCAGATGGGGGCTTTGAGGAAAGGTCTTCTCAATATATTTCCTCTTTAAGGCTGCATTAAGCTGACTGACTCTCCTCTAATGATTGGCCATCTGGACCTTCTGCTAAGTGCTCATTGGTCACATCTTTGAACAGAGATGTAAGCCGCACTGAAAGCAAGGTGTGGAAAGTCCCCCCATTTTACATGTGAGATCCAGGTATGCAAATACATGCTTCACATACATGCGTTTGAAATGTGCACAATGCAGAGGTTTTTTTTGAGGGGTGGGCGGTAGAGGGGCTGTTCAAACAGAGCCCTGTGGAGCCCCACAGGTATTGTACAGAATGGTATTAACGGGCTTGTTCAGCCCTGCCTCCCCTGTATGGCTAGAACACCCAACACCTGTAAGCCTTGCTCAGTTCCTTATGTGTGTGTGTGTGTGTGTGTGTGTGTGTGTGTGTGTGTGTGTGCGTGTGTGTGTGTGCGCGTGTGCGTCTGTGTCTGTGTCTGTGTGCATGTGAGGGAGTGTGTGAGTAAGTGAGGGTGTGGTGTGTGAGTGAGTGAGTGTGTGTGTGAGTGAGTGAGTGAGTGAGTGAGTGCGTGTGTATGTGAGTGAGTGTGTGTGTCTGTCTGTCTGTCTGTCTGTCTGTGTGTGTGTGTCTGTGTGTGTGTGTGTGCGTGTCTGTGTGTGTCTGTGTGTGTGTGTGTGCATGTGAGGAAGTGTTTGAGTAAGTGAGGGTGTTTGTTTGTGTATGTGAGTGAGTGTGTGTGAACGAGTGTGAGTGAGTGAGTGAGTGAGTGAGTGAGTGAGTGAGTGAGTGAGTGAGTGAGTGAGTGAGTGAGTGAGTGAGTGAGTGAGTGAGTGAGTGAGTGAGTGAGTGAGTGAGTGAGTGTGCGTGCGTGCGTGCGAGCGAGCGAGCGAGCGAGTGTTTCTACCAGCGAGCGAGCGGCCCGTCTCAGGCAGTCAGGGCCATCCTGTACGGAACTTACCTTCTGATAAATGGAAATTAGCCAAAGGTTAATTTCGTACAGACATCAGGAAGAATTTTTTTTAACGCAGACTGTAGTCAATGTGTGGAACAGCCTGTCGGGTCACGTAGGAGAGCCAGAAACTCTGGGGGTTTTCAAGACCAGGCTTGATACGGTGTTAGATACTGTCTAGTCTGGAGGTAAATCAGAGCACTAGGTACAATTTAGTCAGGAAAATGACGAGCATTGTTGGGATGAATGCCCTGTTCTCATTGTTGTGTTGTGTTGTGTTATGTCGTGTTAAAGCAGAATAGTTGGTGAGTCCTGCCGCTCGTGGGCCGCTGTAGTGCCGATATGCAGACATAGTGCTGACGGATGTTGCCGACGGCGGTCCGATAGGCGCTGGCAAACGGGCGCTGATATAGATCATGCAGACTAAGCAGGTCTGTCTGTCTGTCTGTCTGTCTGCCTGTCTCACAGTGCCAGCTGAAGACTTAAAAAACACCGACTCAGTGAACTCTGCCGACACCGCAAGTTGTGTATTTTTTTTTATTTAGAGAAAGGTGAATAAAAACAAGGAATACACACAATAAAAATAACCTGTATTAGTAATCCATAATCCAAAAGCCAGTTAGTTACACAGAAAATGAGAGCAGTTCTTGTTGAAATTGTCAACCGGCCGTTCAGTCTCAGGACTGATTCTTTTAATCTTAGGTGCTGCACTTAAAAAAAAAAAAAAAACTGTGCCTGGAGTTCTTTTCTTTGCTGAAGATGAGTGATTGTCAGTTTTCCCCAAAGGCACTGAACAGAAAATACACATAATCACCACCTGCCCTCAAATGCAAGCACAAAGCAACGCGATCTTCCGTGGTTTGGTTTAACGTGTCAGCCCTTTTGAAAGAACAGCACCTGCTCAAGACACAGCCCTCACCTCTGGGCTCTATTTACTAAGACAGTACAGTACAGCGTCTGAGGTTCAAATCTGGGTACAAAAAAAACAAAAAAAAAACATATATTAGTATAATTTAAACAAAAAGAGATTAAACTGGCGATGGATGAAAGCACATTTACACTATGGCTTATTCATACGATAGAAACTGCCCACCACCTCTACTATGCTCTAATGGCCTGGCTCTACAGTCTTATATTTCCTCAGTCCTTTGTGCTGTGGCTCCTGTATTCAGCTTTTCCGTCGGTGGTGTACTGGGGTCCTCCTGAGCCGTTTGTCCCTGAGACGGATCTGTCCCAGAATCCTCCATGGTGAAATGCCAGTGGAATGTCTTTGTTATGAGGGTTTGTCAGGTACAGGACAGAGGAGGCCCTCCGGGCAGGCAGGGTTCACTCACCGCTGAGAGGGGAGGCAAGGTACCTGCCTACTGTTCAGCTTTACCTCAGGTGTTTTGGGGGGGGGGGGCGGGGGCGGACACACACACACACACACACACACACACACGTCCGCTGAACCACTAGGCCCAGGGAGAAGAATGAGGAGAACGGTCTGTTCTTCTGAAGGACATGTGGCAGTGCTTTGAGACTGGATCGTGACTGTGAGGTAAAGTGCTGATGCCTCCACTCCTGTCCCTCTCCTCTCGTCTACTCTCCTCTCTCTCTCCTCTCCCTCTCCTCTCCCTCTCTTCTCTCTCTCCTCTTGTCTCCTCTCCCTCTCCTCCACTCTCCTGTACAACGAAAGCAGCTACACAAGAACGTTCTGGAAGCTGGCCAAGAGAGCAAGTGAAAGAAAAGAAACCGCTTATGTGGGGAGTATTTTAGGGGAATGCTGGGAGGTTAGTGATGCCTGTGGGGGGGGTGGGGGTGGGGGGTGGGGGGGGGTTGGGGTTGCGGGGTGCTGATCCCAGTCCTGCGGGGGCCTCCCCAAATCGGACCTTCTGTGGGTCACCTCTCACAGCTCCTCATCCTCCTCAGCTGTGTGGAGACAGAGAGAGTGAGTTACACACACACACACACACACACACACACACACACACACATACACACACACAGAAACGCACATACACACTCCCACATGCACGCTCACACACACACACTCACACACACACACACACATACACACACACTCATACACACACACACACACACACACACATATACACACACACTCACAGGCACACACACACATACACTCATACACACACACAGAAACGCACATACACACTCCCACATGCACGCTCACACATACACTCACACACATACACACTCACACGTACACACAGACAGCAGTCTCTACCAAGTCCCTGGGTGTTTATCATTCATTGTCTTCATTGCTGTGGTTTGTCTGAATTTTTAAAATGCCAAGCTTAACTGATTTAGCGTGCGTCCACAGTACCGTAACTTCTTTCTGGTCGTTAAAACACAGAAGCCTGTTTTTCTTTCTGCTGTATTTTTCTCGTTCTTTCTCACAGAAGGCTTTAGGCTAGGCGGTGAACGGACAGGCGGAGAGGATCTGCCCT
This sequence comes from Anguilla anguilla, assembly GCF_013347855.1. Classification (NCBI taxonomy): domain Eukaryota; kingdom Metazoa; phylum Chordata; class Actinopteri; order Anguilliformes; family Anguillidae; genus Anguilla; species Anguilla anguilla. The sequence continues at coordinate 64,371,423 of NC_049205.1, forward strand.
CTGAGGGGTTCAGAATGCATCGCCTGCAGTTTGGGATCGTTTAGGAACTGCTCCCAGACCCGCCCCGTTCTTCCTCCTGGTAACATGCAAATATCTCCTTCCTGTCTCTTTAATTCTGATGTTTGTGTGTGTGTCAGTGTGTGTGTGTGTGTGTGTGCGTGTGTCCCCGGGGGCCAGCTTTTCTGGGCTGAGTATCTGTCAGCGCACGCCGGCGTAAATCCCGCCCACATCGGCGCTGTCAGGGCGTGAAGCTCGCGGCTGACGGACGGGATTCAGCCCAGGCGTAGGGCACGGGACGGCGTGTACGAACAGGGAGGCCTGCCGCTCCCCCCTGTCCCGCTGCCAAAACACCCACATGCAAATACGCTGAGAAGAGCCAGCCAATGGGCTCTCTGGATGAGTGGGAAGAGCCAGCCAATGGGCTCTCTGGATGTGTCTGAAGAGCCAATGGGCTCTCTGGATGTGTCTGAAGAGCCAATGAGCTCTCTGGATGTGTGAAAACTGGGACAGAGTTTAGAAGCCCGGAGGCAAACTGGAACCGCGGCGGGACATCCCGTGCGTGCTCTTGTCTGACTCTGGATGGGTCGTTTGCCACACGCTTGGCTCCTCCAGCGTTCTCTGCGGTGTTCTCCTGACTCAGCCCTTTTTAATAGCTCTGTGGAATTCTAATTTCATTTGTATTGCGCTTTTTTACAGGCCATTGGGTCTCCACGCAGCTTTGCAGAGATCCAGGCCTGAGCTGGAAACTCAGGTTAGATTTATCTTTTAAATCCAGTCTTTTTGGGTCACTGTTCACACAAAGATTTTCAGATTCGATCCTTCAGATGCAAGTCGCATGGCCAGGGGTCGGATATATACTGTATATCAAATTTTGGACCAAACATATGAATGTGGCCCAAACTGGAATTGCAAATATCCGATTCCATGTGATTATTTGCTGTTTATACTTCGAGGAGGAGATGAGATCCAAATCGCAAATGTGGAAACAGAAATAACTGCCTGTGTAAACAAGGCCTTATGGACACAGACACACGGGCCCATGTGATGGGGCCTTGCTGGTGGAGCCCAGTTCAGGGCAGAAATCAGTGGAATGTCACTCAGGCAGACTACAGGTCTCCACGGCAACACGGCGGTTTAAATCACCCTTTCTATAACGATTCGAGAGCTGGCCGAGCAGATCCGTTTCGCCTTTTAAACTCTGAGATCTGTGCTGGTGAGTCTCCGTGGCAACCCGCAGCGAAATGCTCAGTGTTAATTTAACGCTTTGGAGTGTGGGGCGGGGCATATGTAAAACAGTTTAATTCACGCCAACAGAAGGCAGTGGAACAGAGACAGTTCACAATGAAGAAAAAAAAGTTCTCCTGAGAGTTTTCTTTTCTAAAACATACTTTTTGGATTGGACTGTCCTTAAGGAATGCTGCCAATCTTGAGAGATCAGCCTGTAGAGATCAGCCCTGGGAGATCAGCCTTAGATGATCAGCCTCAGGTGATCAGCCCAGGGAGATCAGCTCCAGGTGATCAGCTCTAGGTGACCTTTGGCTCCTTACCTTTGGCAGTGGGGATGTCATCCAGGGACTTCACCACGTTGATGCTGCCCATGGCCGAGGCCTCCCCCTTGGAGTTGATGGCGTGGCACTCGTACGTCCCCGCCTCCCCCTCAGTCAGGGGGGAGATCTGGAGCCAAAGCAGACATTTTCTTTTTTTAAATGCGTTTCCCCATTTTATCCTCAGATTGGCCCGCCCGTTTGTGTCTGTACTGGCATTCGCTGCTCCCCCTCCCCTACAAATCGATTCTAAAATGATTTCTGCAGCTTGTCCTTAAACCTGGAAAGAGCTTTTTAAACATGGGAACAGAGGAAGACCAATGGGCTTCTCCCCACAGCAGGAAGCTAATCCCCGTTCACACAGAGGGGACTTCCTGAATGTGTCACTTCTACTGTGCAGATGTGATCTTTCACAAAGAGACTCTAAAAACAGACACTACAGTGCCCGTGTGTATGTGTGCAGGTATATGTGTGAGAGAGAGACAGTGTGAGCGTGTCTGTATACGTGTGTGTGTGTATGTGTGTGTGTGTGTGCGTGTGTGTCTGTGTCTGTGTGCCTGTATGCCCGTATGTGGTTGGGGGTGTGTGTGTGTATGTGTGTGTGTGTGTGCGTGTGTGTCTGTGTCTGTGTGCCTGTATGCCCGTATGTGGTTGGGGGTGTGTGTGTGTGTGTGTGTGTGTGTGCGTGTGCGTGTGAGTGTGTGTGTGTGTGTGTATGTGTGTGTGTGTGTATGTGTGTGAGTGTGTGTGGTTGGGTGTGTGTGTGTGTGTGTGTATGGTTTGGTGTGTGTGTGTGTATGTGTGTGAGTGTGTGTGGTTGGGTGTGTGTGTGTGCGAGAGTGTGTGTGTGCCCGTGTGTGGTTGGGGGTGTGTGTGTGAGTGTGTGTGTGTGCGAGAGTGTGTGTGTGTGTGTGTGTACTCACCAGTACCCATCCTGTGACCTCGTGTTTTTCAGGGCCCCCGCGTGTTTGGACTGCCAGGTTGTCTCTGTCCCCTGGAAGCAGTGCGGCCTTCCCCTTTCCATCAGAGATCTGAGACACACACACACACACGCACACACGGAGAAGCACAGACACACACACACACGGAGAAGCACAGACACAGAGACACACAGGCACACACACACACACACGCACACACAGAGAAGCACAGACACAGAGACACACACAAGCACACACAGAAGCACAGACACAGTTGCACAGACACAGAGACACACACACACAGAAGCATAGACACACGGAGAAGCACAGACACAGAGACACACACACGCACACACAGAGAAGCACACAGATGCACACACACACACACACACAGACACAGACACACACACACACACTGTATCAAAGCCAGGGTCACAGTGTCTCAAATAAAGAGGAGAAAACCCCGAGCTCACAGAGCAGAAGTGTAAAATGCTCTCTCGCCTGTGCACAGGTACAAACAGCGCTGTGCAGAACTACAGACCCCTTTGTGTTTGTCACCACATGCTGTGACTGGAAGTCTTAGGACAGGCAGAGAAAGGCACTTTGTTTTATTTGGGGGGGGTGGGGGTGTGGGGGGGGGAGGGTTGTACAGCAGTGCCACATTCCTGAGTGTTGGCAAACATGTGGGATGTGATTCTGTGCGAAAAACCAGGCCTCCTCCCTTCTCCTTCTTGTTATGTTTGTCTGACGCACATTTTAATTGTTTTAGATGTGAGCGTCACGTCAAATTCCCTGATTCCCTCTCTTCGATGTCACGTGTCCCACCTCTTCCTGACATTGTCCCGCTCTGTTGGACCGTCTGACTCCCTCTGTGACTTCCTGTCTGTGAGAACGCTTTAAGGTTTTGTCCGTTTCCACGGCAACACAAATGCTATCCCTTTCCTTACACGGCTCCTCATTTCCTTGACTACCCTGTGACCTGTGATCTGTGACCTGTGACCTGTGACCTGTCGCTTCTGTGCTTTCCAGCAGGTGGGGATTTGGAATCTCAGGGGATCTCAGGTCCTCCAGGAGGAAAGCATTTTAAAGGCGAGTTTGGCATTTGAATTTGAATAGTGGCCCATAATTCCCTGCCTGGTTTTTGGTGTTATGGGATATTCTCAGTCCTCCAAGCTATCTTTGTTTCTGCTGTACTGCTGTTAATGTATCTTATCTAAAGGACCCTTCATCTGCATTACAGCCAGTAAAGCAAAGATGTGACGGCAAATGAGAAAATAAAATTGGGGTTATAATGAGTTATAATGTCAAAGGCTATACAGTCCATAGCAAAACCACGGTTAAATTAAACAACTGTTTCCATGAGAGCAAGCTATCAGTTTGTTGAACAGATCAGTTTTTAGCTTCCCTTCTTAAGAACTTCGTTAGTAAGATATCCTCAAGAAGCTTGTTAGTACTCGTACTTGCAAGTGATGATGGCTGTTGTTTTTTAAGAAGAAACGTTTCAGAATTTAAAAACAGCTCTTCTCTTAAAAAGCGCCTTGCAGCCTGGTGATACCATTTCAGATGGAGAGAAGAGATGAACCAAAAACACCTAGTCCTCCGTTGCCAGTGCGGACACCTGTCAATCACCATGTCCCCGCCTACCTCACGGCCACCCTGCATGCTGATTGGCCTCCTACCTTCTTCCAGGTGAGGATGGGGGTGGGGATTCCGATGGCCTCGCAGCTCAGGAACACCTGGGATCCAGTCACATTCCAGATGTCTTTAGGGGGTGTCACGATGATCGGGGCTGTGGGGGGGGGGGGGGGGGGGGGGGGGGGGGGGGGGGGGGGGGGGGGGGGGGGGGGGGGGGGGGGGGGGGGGGGGGGGGGGGGGGGGGGTGGACAAAATTTACACAGCAAGTTTATAGTCTTTAGAATAAGTTGCACATTTTAAAATTAACTTGGCAAGTACAGTTTTAAAAGCAAGTCTCCATAAGACTTGAAAAGGGTCAGGAGTATTTTTTAAAGAATTAACTGAATCTTCACTTCATTCTATTCTATGAGATCTTTCTTTTTTTTTTGCATGAACCCGAATCCACCCCAACCCCCCCTCCCCCTCCCTCCACCACCCCCCCCCCCCCCTCCCGAGGCTTAAATTTCAGTCGGGCGTGTTTGTGCAGAGCCAGGGTGCAGAGTGGGGTGCCACCCAACACAGAAACATTTGCTCAGGGCTTATCTCCACCGACACTGAGAAGCACACTCAGACAGCGCCTCCGTCGGGTCTGTTCGGAGGTGTCTGTACTGCACAGCACAGTTAACACAGCCTGGAGACCCTGAACTGCTTCTGCACTCACTGGGGAAATTGTGCATACCCCATCACAGCACTGCTGGAATGCTACATTTTAATCTGATTTTTATTAATAACTTTATGCATTTCGTCCCTGTGTACATCCATAAAAGTGCACACCACAGTTAGAATTTTTAGATTTATATATGTCTTTTCATGTTTCGAACATATTGAGTTTACACAGGCAGTGTGCATTAGTCTTTAGGAATTAGTGCATTAGGTTTAGGAACTGGGCTTCTGTGGTTGCAGGTTTGATTCTAGCTGAGGCACAGCCACTGTGCCAAAACCCGAATTGCATCTGGAACAATCCTGCCATATGAAATGTTTCATGGAAACATGTTTCCATGGCCACCACTTAAGTAGGTAATGTGGCGTTAAAAAATTCCATGGAGTTGTCATTGCTTAAAAGGATGAAATATCATGTGACAAGCGCTTCCTCTGCATTTACAGAGGTGGAATTAGGAATAACAAAATAAAACACAGAATGTTACATTTTAATTAACAAGCAGGTCAATGGACTCCATGGCAACAGATTTGCATGTACATTTTTTCCCATTATCTATATCTTATACCAAAATGTTATACCGGCATTCCTGCAAAGATGAAATCTGTTTTGAATCGCTTGGATGGCAAAACGTGCGTGCCTTGACTTGAGTACTATTCCAGATTCCACCGTATGATAGCACTGCCGGTTCGGTTTCAGATCTTCTCATGTGGGACCAGTAAGTTAGAAGCAAAATTTTTTGTTTCATGAGTTGAGAGGGAACGATGTTAACCATTACAAAAAGCCAATGACCAACAGTTGGTTCAAGATATATATAGTGAGGTCTCTGAGTATTTGAGCAGTGACACAATTGAATATGAGGTTGAATTGACCGTCAGCTTTAATGTTATGGTATTTATGTCCATATCCATTATCCTGTGATCTATGTAGGAATTCCATTCTTTTTTATATATAGTCCCTCCACTTTAAGGGAGGAAAAGTAATTGGACAGATTAACATAATCCTAAATACAACTGTCATTTTTTGCAAATATTTTTGTTGCAAATCCTTTGTGCTCGATGACTGCCTGAAGCCTGCGACCCACAGACATCGCCATTCCTGTCTGTTTCAGGAGATTTTAGCCTTCAATCTGGTCTCCAGCACAGGAAACACGGGTTCCAGTGGATTCAGGTCTGGTGACTGACTTGGTCAGTCAATAACATTTTTTTGGCCCTGAAAAAACTCTTTGGTTGCTTTAGCAGTGTGTTTGTGGTCATTGGTCTGCGAGTTTTGAGGTGTTTGGTTGGATCTAAGCAAATAAGATGGTTCTGTACAGTTCAGAATTCATCCTGCTGCTGCCATCTACAGCCACATCATCAGTGAGGACAAAGTGAGCCAGTTCCAGAGGCAGCCGTACATGCCCAAGCCATAACACTACTTCCACCATGTTCCACAGATGGAGAAGTGCTTTGGATCATGAGCAGTTTCTTTCTCTCTCCACACTTTCCATCTCTCTCCATCACTTTGGTAAAGTTTAATACTCATCTCATCTGTCCATAACTCTACAATTTTTATGTACTTTTCTGGTGTAGTCGTCTCTTCATTTTAGTCTTTGATACATCTATGCCTGCATCCTGGATCGTGATTTTTTTTTAGAATTTACATTTATTTATTTGGCAGATGCAATAAATGCAATAAGTGTATACTTTTGATCTATACAGAAAGGCGAGGCATCAGGAAAATAATCCTCATAAGGGAAAGTGTCTGATTAATAACTGAAATCTTACCTTGGGCGCACTTTCCTTTATTCTGGACCGTAATCTCCGGCTTTTCCTGGCCGGTCGCTTTCAGGCTCGCGGCTTTCAGATCACAGCCCGTTTTGTAAGTGACCCCGTCGCTGCCGCACACCTCGTAATTGCTCTTGCAGACGCAAATGCCGAACTTGCTCTTCGGATCGTCCGCGTCTTTCACGCACTCCATTCCGGAGGCGCATTTCCGCGCGGACAGTCCGCGTCCCCCGCACAGCTCGCCCAGGCCGGCGGCGCAGATCTCGCAGCAGCCGCAGGGGTCGAGCATGGTGCCGAAAGCGCAGCCGTCGGTCGGAAGCGGGTCGCACGAGCTGGCATCGCACGTACCGCAGCTCCGCGCGGCACGCCCGCCTGCCACCGTGGTAAGCGACAGCGAAGCCACTAAAACAACGAGCGTAAGCATCTTGTGGAGGTACCGTGGGCACTGTTACCCTGACAGCTGCCGCGAATAAACGGATTGAAACGGCTCTCCCTGCCCTCTGCAAACTTTATTGAAGCTTTGAAGTTCAACTCCGCCCAGAAAACGGAGCTGCGCCTCCGTCCCACCAATTTGCCTTTTACACGAGACCACGAGTAATACTCATCTTTACAGTGTTCAGAATGGACGGATCTACGCTGTATATTCGGATAAATAACACCGTAAAAATCCACGTCTCTCTCATTTTTCGTCATTAAATCTTTTAAGCCTTCTTAGAGAGAGTAGTTCCCTATACTATCCCTTCCATAGAACAGGAACGGTTAAAAGTTAATCAGCCATTTTTATGATGTCATTAGATTCTTTAATTTTGGCTAAATAATCTTTTGTGGAAATATATTCATTATCGTACATGTAAAGTGGCGGATTAACGCAGTTCTTGTTATATTTATCAACTTCAAGAATGCATTGATATTTCCCCCAGCTGACTAAGAGTGGTTATTTACATGCATCACTCTCGGATTTGTGTGAAGGACGTTCACACAAACAGACGTATTTATTCATCGAACATTCTAGATGTAAAAGTTTCCCCACATACCACACAGTAAGTAACTTGTATTGCTGGATCAATTATTTACGCACCATGAGAATAAGAATGAGCCTATTCGTCGCTGGAATGCTTGCAATTTCTTGGAGCAACTTTATGATAACGGTAAAAATATGCAAAACAACACAAAATGATTTATTGCATGGGTAATTTAAAAAAAATTATTACATACAATTATTAATATATATAACATACAAATCCAACTTGTTGACTGGGAGTCATAAATCTTTCAGTGAGTTTGCTGGATATTTGTGTATTTTTGGCCTGAGGGGGACCTATTGAAAACAGTGCTTAGCCTTTTGTGTTAATGTCAGAAGAAGGTGTGCAAATCTTTCCCGATTAAATAATCGCACAGGCTATCCAATGCACGGAAGACCGAATCGCATTCAGCGTGCGCAAATCACGGCTGGTATGCCGGTCTCATCGGAGTGTCTCCAGGTACGTTTGTTTGATATTACAGTGCCTTGTACCTCACTGTACAAAGCCTCCACACCCAAACGACACCACTTCAAAGGACGGGCGTCCTTAACATTACTTTTTTTTCTTCTTTACATTACTCATCATCAGCCCTTTTGCTGTCAGTGATTGGTTGCCAGCACCTTCCAAACCACAAAGCAACAGTCCCCTGCCCACGCTTTTTCTAAATTGTTGTGTTTATGGGAACTGTTCTGTTTGGCTGAAAAGACTGTTATGGTGGCCTTTACACCGAGGGTGGGCAGATCCAGTTCTGGAGGGCTGGTCTGTGTACAGCTTTTTGTTTCCACCAGTTACCCTGGCTGAATGAGCTAACTGGCTGTATACTCCAACATTGGTTCAGTTGTAGGTTAGATCATAAAACGTTTCATATAGCGACTCAAGAACACTTTTTGGCTGTCATTCATTCGCTTATCAAGAAATGTAGAGAAAATGCCAGATGGCGTAAATGTTAGGGGCTAATTAAGTAATTAAGGCCAGAAGTTGGCATGAAAACCCGAAACTGACACAGCGCTTGTGGGGTGGGCGGGCGGCCGGCAGGTTAGTGTTTGTACTCCTATTACACAGTAACGCAGCCGCCAATAAAAACACCTGTGACTTTCACCGGCAGGGCGGGGTCAGGGAGTGGACGGGGTCAAAGGTGGTTTGCTTCCAGGTTGAGGGCTGGGCTGTGAAGGACCTCTGGCACACAGAGCGGAGTCAAGAGACCAGCGTTTTGGGGGAGAGACGGCCACCCCTACGCGACACCCGCTAACACTCGCTGCTCCTCCACGCCACTCCCGCCATCGCCATCGCCATCGCCACGATGCCGGCCGAGGACCCCGGGTAAGCAGAACCAGGGACAGCACGATTATAATAAAATTATATTAATATTTAATTCAGCCTTTACTGGACCGGGAGGTCTCTCTGAGGTTGAGAGTCAGCCAGCAGGAAAATGCATTACATTTCAGCTTGTGCTGATATCAGCCAGTGGCAGTGCTAACTGCTGCAGGAATAGCGCATAGATAACACAGAGGCTGAATATGATTCTGATGCACAACTCGTGTGTGTAGACTTTAACGCAGTCGAAATGCAACCCTGCTCAGATCAGTCTGGTTGGGAACGGAAAAAAGTGTCTCTCATCTTCAGGTTTTGTTTTTGTTTATACCGAAGGCAGTTTGCATGTTCATAAAAGCTCATAACATTTACAGGCGTTCTGTAGTGGTTCGCTGTCACATGACTGCAGTAGAAGTGAGAGGGAGGCACATTGTTTCGGTTGTTTATTCCGATGATTTAGTTTCAGCTCTCTGGAGAGGAGAGTACATTATTACCGGTTTAAACCTGGTGATATATTATAAACACATGTTGGGCTTCTCACTTTCATAATTGGAGATTTTAAAAAAATAATCTGATGCACATATACTGGTCATGTGTTCTTATAACCGGTGTTTAAAAAAAAAAAAATTATAATCAAATCCATACCCTTACTGGCCACTCATTTTAGCAAACAGAAAGTTAGTGTGTGTGTAAAATTGATTGTTCTTCTTCTCTTGTTTCCACCACAGTGAGGTAACTAGTTTGGAACGCTGCTACACTCTAATGCAGTCTGATATCTGCTGCCCACTTCTTGCCTCCTGAGTAGTGTACTTAAGTGTGTGGCAGCGACACTGCCTTAAAGCCATGCTACTGAAGAACATCTTTAGTGCCAGATCACTGAAAACAGGGCCACTTCATTCTGCAGGGCTGCCCCATGAAGCAGGGCTGGCTGGTCGTAAACAAATGAGAGAGCCACAGGAATGTGAACATGTTTTTACACAGAGCTGCAGCTGGAGGTTTTATATATTAAATGCATTTTACACGTAACGTTTGTATCTTATTTATTTATTCGTTTTGGTATGAAGGGATGCCCCCACCCAGACCTGTGA